>NC_132878.1:28298260-28330760 GCF_030463535.1 Salminus brasiliensis
CAGAACAAAAGAGAGGGATCAAGAGAGGAGGGGTAGAGAGAGTGTGATAAAAAGGACAGATGAAGAGAAACAAAAAGAGAGAGACAGACAGACAAACAGATTAATAGACAGACATACAGATAGATAGATAGATAGATAGATAGATAGATAGATAGATAGATAGATAGGTAGATAGATAGATAGATAGAAAGACAGAGAGACAGACAGACAGATAGATAGATAGATAGATAGATAGATAGATAGATAGATAGATAGATTGGCCGATACCTATACGGACAGACAGACAGTCAGTCAGATAGACAGACACAGAGACAGATAGATATGTACCTATTTGGACAGACAGACAGATGACATACTGTATATAATGCTGATGCCACCACCTTATTCTACACTGCCAGTAAATCGTGAGCGTATATGTGTGTGTGTGTGTGTTTGTGAGTGATAGCAGCCTGCAGGCGTTATGAAATATTAGTAGTGGAGCAGAGTCACTCGCTGAGACAGCAAGATGTGTACTTACAATACAAACACTGAGAGAGAGAGACTGACAGCTCACAGACAGAATGTCAGCCGCATTCCCTTTATAGTACCCCCCCTCTCTCTCATCTCTCTCTCTCTCTCACACACACACACACACAGCTTGTTTATTAGAAAAGCTGAGAATCATTCAGAGCTCTAACACAGCACACATGACTGTATTACTGATACACACCTCTCTCTCTTTCTCTCTATTTCTTCTCTTTTCCCTTCCCTTTACTCAGTTTTTTCCCTCACAGCTTTTCCCTCTTTTTTCTCCTGTCTTGCTCTTTCTTTTCAGTAGCTTTCTCATTCTTTTTCTACTTTCTTTTTCATCATTTCACTCCATTCCCTCACTCTTTCCTCTCTTTCCCTTTTCCCTCACTCTTTCCTCTTTCCTTTTTTTCTCACTCTTTCCTCTTTCCCTTTTTCCTCATTATTTCCTCTTTCCCTTTTCCCTCACTCTTTCCTTTTCCCTCTCTTTCCTCTTTTTCCTTTTCCCTCACTCTTTCCTTTTTTCCATTTTACTCAGTATTTCCTCTCTTTCCTTTTCCCTCACTCTTTCCTCTTTCCTTTTCCCTCACTCATTCCTCTTTCCCTTTTCTTTCCCTTTGTCCTCTCATTCCCTTTTGCCTTACTCTTTCCTTTTTTCCCCATTTTACTCAGTATTTCCTCTCTCTTTTTATTCTCTTTCCCTTTTCCCCTCTCTCTTCCTCTTTGCCTTTTCCCTCAGTCGTCCCCCTCTATCCCTTTTTCCTCTCTCGTTGCTCTTTCCCTTTTACCCTCACTCTTCCTCTCTTTCCCTTTTTCCCTCTCTCGTCTCTCTTTCCTGTTTTACTCATTCTTTTTCCCATTTTCCCTCACTTTTGCTCTCTTTATTTAGCCAGGTATGTTACACATCAATAAATTTCACTTGGTGAGAGCAACACTTACTTTCCCCCTCTTTTCTTTCTTTCTCTCTCTCTCTCTCTCTCTCTCTCTCTCTCTCTCTGTCTCTCTCTCTCTCTCTCTCTCTGTCTCTCTCTCTCTGGGGGTTAAGTAAAGTGCGTGCTGCAGTGGTCCATAGGAAAAATTTTATTGGTCAGTTTGCATTGGGAGAGGGGTCCATAGAGGGCTGGAGATGGAGGGATCATGGCGAGAGTAAAAGTGGAACAGAGGAACAAGTGTGGGGTGAGTTCTGTCCATCATAACCGTCATCATCATCATCATCATCATCATCATAATCGCTTAGGTGAAACATGAACAGATCCGTAAATCATAAACAATAAAACTCAAAATCAGAGACATAATAATAATAATAATAATAACAATGCTAAACATGTTTAGTGTAAAAACAAGCAAACCAGCAGCCAGAGATAGAGAGAGCGGAGGGTGTGTGTGTGTGTGTGTGTGTGTGTGTGTGTGTGTTCTGACTTTCTAGTAAACTAGTGTTTGGGCTGGATGTGAAAGACAGCATAAATATGCTCATTTTCAAAATTATATAAACGCTCATAACTAATAAAACAATGTGTGGAACCTGTCCAACTGCAGAACAGCAGCTACTGAACCATGTGGAGCTCTGAGAGGGGTTCTAGTGGACCTTCATCTCTGCTCTGGGCTTTTATTCTGAATAAGTATGTGTGTGTGTGTGTGTGTGTGTGTGTGTGTGTGAATGTGTGTGTGTGTGTGTGTGTGTGTGAATGTGTGTGTGTGTGTGAATGTATGTGTGTGTGTGTGTGTGTGTGTGTGTGTGTGTTTTGGCAGGCTTTTTTTTCCTACACAACACTGTGGTAATTCTGAGATCTGACTGCAAGCAAGAACCCGCCACACAGCCTGAAGAGGTGTGTGTGTGTGCATGTGTGTGTGTGTGTGTGTGTGTAAAAAGGAGCAGTCTCAGCATACCTGTGTGTTGGGTTTAGTAGTTAAGCTCATTAAGCAGTTAGAGCTTTATGAGTGTAATTAGATTCAGCAGCTTTTGGGCTGCCGGCCTTAGATGTACAGCCAGTGTGTGTGTGTGTGTGTCTGTGTGTGTGTGTGTGTGTGTTCCCAGCACGTACACTGTTCATCAAAAGTATGGGGACACACTGTCTTCTTTTGAAATGAATTGTTAAATGTTTGATCCAGAGAATTTCTTTTCCAGTTCTGAGAAGCATTTATTTTATTCTAAAAGGAAACTTTTGACTGTGTTTCAAAGTTTTTGAATTTTCTGAATATTTGAAATGTTGTGATAATACTTCACTGTGCTTTTATTTTTAAAATGTTATATTCAAAGATGTTGGATAATACCTAGTTTTATGGATTTCTTTTTAAAATGTTCAGATAGTACTTGATTATATGAAATTATATTTGAAATGTTTTGTTTTCTGTTTGAAACTGTTTTGTTTAAAATGTTTGGATAATACTTTTACTACTTTTTAAATTATTATTTTTTGAATTTTTAGACAACAGACCACATGAAATTATATTTGAAATGTTTGGATAATGCTTGGTTGTCATTTTTATATTAAGTAATACAAACACCCAGTGTTCAGTAATGATAAAAAGCAGCAGATTTGGAAATACTGATCTTCATCAATCAGCTTTATCTTCTTCATCGCTATATTTTGCCTAAATATAGATTTGATCATTGTTGTTTTTTCAGGCTGTTGATAAAGGCACAATTTTAAAGGTGCTTTAACTTGATTACATTAAACCCTTTTTTTTTTTAAGTGTCCCCAAACTTTTGAGAGGTGTGTATTCTTGTGTTTTATTGTTTTTCCCAACTAAAAAAGAAAACTACTACAGATGTATGTTCACACAAATGAAGGAGCAAGAATGTAAATAGTATAAGAGTGTGTGAGTGTGTGAGCATGAGTGTGATTTGTTTGCTGGCATTTTGACAACATTAACAAAGAGAGAGAGAACGGGAGAAACTGAGTTACAGATACAAAAAGTCTTCCCCAGAAAAGTCCTCTATTTACAAAAGGTTTAAAAAAATCCTAATTTTTCATATTTCTCATAAACAGAGCTCTAATAAAATGTAACTTTAATTTTTCTTCTTAACAGAATACATTATTTACATTATTTCTCAGACTGTAACAAACAGCAAGACTTCCAAACATGAAATGAAGAAATAAACAAACAAATCAGTTTGAACATTTTTCTCGGTTTGTAACCAAGTGTGAGTGTATGAGAGTGTGTTTATTTACCAACTTCAATCTTGTTGTGCATTACTGTAGAAAAAATTGTGTTTTTTGTTTTGCATTGTTGTTTACTTCTCATACTAACAGAAAAACAACAAAATCTGTTTGTTATAAAAAACCAAAATGTTTGTTTTAAAAACCCAAAATATCCAAAAATACATCGCTACTGAACTTACGGGACGTGTGTTTTTAAAGTGTTAATAACCGTGTTATTAAAAACAATGTAAATGAAATAAAGTGAGTTAGTGGAATAAACTAGTAAAATATAAAATATGTACAAACACAGCGGCACAGAGGGTTTTTTCTTTTTTTTTTTTTTTTACTTTTTTTTGTTTCGCTAAACAGAGATGACCAGTGGTTTTAATGTTGTAAAGTTTAACTACATGAAACATTTCACAAAATGTTGTCCATGAAAATGTATGACAGATGATTTATACTGAATATTTAATATTCACTTTTCATGAACAGACAGAAAATAAAAATACGAGCGAATGAAAGAAGCTGTAAATGAATCACATTTAAATAAAATAAAAGTGAAAAATGATGAAATTTCACCAACGGAACGGCAACACGGCCGAAGTGTGTGTGTGTGTGTGCGCATGTGTGTGTGGGTGTGTGTATGTTGAAATCTTCCACTAACTCGTCTTTCAGCGGAAGGCCTTTAATAACTTAAATACACAAACACAGCGGAGCTGAGGGAGGAGAGAGAAGGAGAGAGAGAGAGAGAGAGAGAAAGAGAGAGAGGAAGGAAGGAAAAGAGAAAGAAAGAAGAATAGCAGACGGAGAAAAATGAAGGGGAAAAGGAAAGAGGGGGTAAAAGAGAAAAAAAGAGTAAGGAGAAAATTATAAGGAAGGAAAAAGGAGCAATGAGAGTAAAGTAGTTGAAAAAGAAAAAGAGAAAGTAAAATAGGCAATAGAAGAGAGAGAGAGAGAGGGAGAGAGAGGGGGGGGGGGGTTAGGGGAGGTTGTAGGAGGTTGTGGAGAGAAGTGAAGAGTGTGAGATGAAAGTTTACAGATTTATTCATTTTTTCCCTGAAAGAGAAAAACACTCTCCTGAGCCTCAGGTGTGTGTAAGTAAGTGTGTGTGTGTGTGTGTGAGAGAGAGAGAGAGAGAGCGAGAGCGAGATACACACTCATCACACAGGCTGAAGTGTTCTAATAATACTGAATTTACTTTCCTCGCTTTTTTCTCGCAGCCAAGCAGAACTCTCGGGAAACAGCAAGTGTTTTAGTGTGTGTGTGCATGTGTGTGTGTGTGTGTTTAAAGTCTTTCCATGCTCTTCTCTCCTGACACTCCTCCGTTTTTACGGTGATGGATAGAGCATATGCCTTTTCTTTCCTCCTTTTCTCCCTCGGCGCTTTCATCCTACTGATGGGATCGGAATCTCTTCCGTGTGCTTTGTTTTCATGACAAATCTGATCATATTTATTATTGTTTCTCAATTACATGGAAAATACACGGTTTCAAAAAGTGTGTGTATGTGTGTGTGTGTGAGACAGGTTCCTCAGCTACCATACCTTCAGATCCTTTCACACACGCACGGTAACGTGAGCGGTGTGTATATTTGCTTTTCTCAGGGCTCAATCATCACTCAAATAACAACGTGTTATACTTTCATTAACTTTCACACTGACGGAATTTTGTGTGTGTGTGTGTGTGTGTGTGTGTGTGTGTGTGTGTGTGTGTGTGTTTGAGTGTGTGAGGACCTGAAACACTGACCAGAGGTTCATCACAAAGAATGGTCACGGTGAGTGAGTGAAAAGAAGCGGCGAAGGTGATTTCAAACCCAAACAAAAAACACTGAGATAAACTAAAAACAGCCCGAGTCTGTCCGTGATCGGAAGAATTTTCCATCATAAAAGTCCCCGGTCTGAGTCTACAGAGACTGAGAGAGATACACACACACACACACACACACAGCCAGAAGTGCGAGACGAACATTTCTATCCACGCAGTCCATCACTCATCCCTCTCTTTTCCTCTCTTTCACTTCCTTCGCTTCATCGGCTCATCTCAGCACCTGCACACGGCCTCAAAGTGCGAGAGGTAAAAGAGCTAAAAGAGAGATTTAAAAACATCGTCCCTGTCGTCTTACTGGAAGACGTATTCACCTTTTTCTCTTTCTCCAACTCTTTCCCGTCTTTATCTCTAGCTGTAGTCCTTCGCTCCAACCTTCTCTTTTCCTTCCTCTCCTTCTTTCATCTCCAGCTGGGAAGAAAAAGATCCAACGTCCGCTTTTATTGTCTTATTTGAAGACGTTCACTTTTTACTCGTCCTCCATCCCACTCTTTTTAATCCGTGCAGTCCTTAGCTCGGCTTTTTCCGTCCATCCCTCCACCCTCCCATCCCCAAATCTCCAAACGGTCTGGGAACACGAAAGACGACGGGAGGCCCGGCGTGTTCCGTATTGTCCTATTTGGAGACGTTAGTTGAAGATGCACTCCTTTCGCTCTCTCTTTCTCTCTCTCCATCCCTCTCTCAGACTTTGTAGTAGATGTTGGCGGGGCTCTGCGGGGGCATCTCCTGGACGATGTAAACCGGATGTCCGTAATCTCCGCTGACCTTCTCGTAGTGCGGGCAGTAGTTGTTCTCGCTGGTGCGCAGCGGGATGATGATGTCGCTGGGCTCCGCTCCGGCGTGGGTGGTGCCCTTGGGTGGGGCCAGCGTGCTGAGCGACAGCGCAGCCCCGCCCCTCGGCTGCGAGTGCTTGCGGGTCCTCTTGCGGAGCTTGAGCAGCAGGACGATGAGGATGATGATGATGAGGATGAAGACGAGGCAGCCGGCGCTGATGGAGGCGAACACAGCGGGCTTGGAACCGAAAAAACCATCCGCAGAACTGGAACCGGAGCCGGAACCAGAACCAGAACCAGAACCAGAACCAGAACCAGAACCGTTCCTCGTGTCTGAGAGAGAATAAAGATGAAAAGGATCAGTAAACTGTGGCATTAAAGCCTTGAAAAAACAGGGGTTCTTCAAGGGTCCTAGTATTAGTAAAGGCAAAGGTTCTTTCTAGAACCATGACAACTCAAAGAACCACTGCCTGGTTAAAAGGGTCTTGCCATGGGCGGAAAAGCTTTTGTAGATGGATCTATATAGATCTGTTTACAAGTGGTTCTACATAGCGTTACAAGCTAAAGGACCTTTTTTTGGTTCTAGACAGAACCCTTTTTATGAAGAGTGTAGAATGAATATTCAGTAAAGCATTCATTACCAAATATAAAGGTAGGTAAAGAACTAAGGTATGCAGCAAATTTTAGCTAGCAATTTGGTGGTCCCACCATGGTGGTCCCCCTGCTGAGCTGGCCCCCGCTGACATAATTAGGTACTTATAATGCTAAATGAAATAATCACTGCCTGTTTCGCTAACTTTACCCCGACTGTTCTTCACCCAGAAGGTCCCGCTTGTAATGAAGGAGCTCTGCAGCTTCATAGCCTTTGTATAAAACCACATTAGTGCAGGTCAGACAGTTTGTGGCCACTATTAGTTTAGGGCCACAGGGCTATCACTGCAGTAGCGCATGACATCAGGAAGGACTATTTTAGCGGGCCGCACCACACCGCAGTCACCACACCACCCCCTCGAATCATAACCATTAACAGCTCCACCCTTGATTACTCCTGTTCTCTCTCGCTCTCCTTCTCTGTATCAGTTCAGTGAGGTATATCAGCTGCTCTGTGGGCAGTCCTGCCAATCACCAATCACACCCATGAATATTTACAGCAAATATCAGTGTAGACATCAGAGCCGACCCAGCTGCTACTGCAGATACACTGAACAATCACAGTAACTGCATCAACCATCAGAAGCTTTAAGAAAGAAACAGAAAGGCTCAGAAACTGCCCTTCTCTCTCTTTTCTTGATGAAGTTTGGACGTCCTGTAGGTTAATAGCTGTAAGGACGTGATGGAATCATGCTACATTAACTCACACACACACACACACACACACACACACGGGGTTATTGTAATAGGGTCATAATGGAGCATGAAGGGCAGGGAGGGTGAATCTGATTGGACGCCACTAAAGTTATGAGCAAAATAGTTTCACCACCCGAAACAGTTCAGCGATTATTCGAGAGAGAGAGTGAGAGCGAGTGAGTGAGGGAGAGAGAGACTGTGTGCATGTCAGTGTGTGTGTGTGTGTCTTCTTTCCCGCACATCTGATTCTGGTTTGTCTGGGTTTAACTGAGACTAAATCAGTCCTGCAGGCTCTCTCTCTCTCTTTCTCTCTCTCTCTCTTTCCATTTCTCTTTCTTCTTCTCCTTTCTTTTCATCTTTCTATCCATGTCCTTCCTCCTCTCTCTTCTTCTCATTTCTGTTTATCTCTTTATTCAAGTCTGTCCTTTCTTCCTCCCTTTCTGTCTTTATTTCTTTCACCCCCGGCCCCCCAGAGTGTACAGAGGCAGTGTCTGACCTTTGCTGCCGGGCTGTATGGGTCCGTCTCTCTCTTTTTCTCTGTCTCTCTTCCTGGCCGGGCTGGTGGTTGGGTTTTTGATCTCATTGTCCAGATCTCGATCTGGAGCGTCCGTCAGCGCAGGGTCTGCAGCGTTCGGGTCTGAAATACACGCACATACAAAATACACTTTTAATAGTGGAGTAGAGAATATAATCATATGAACAATTATAAACTCATCTTACTTATGATTTACAAGGTCTTTGTTAATATAATAGTTCTGTCATTTGTTTTCAAACATTACTTAAAAACAACATAAGAGTATAAGAATATATATGATATATAAAAATATATGTTATAACTAAAATAATCTGCTACATTCATAAAATAAAACTAATTTAAATACATTTTATTTGTACTCTAGTGCATTATAGAAATGTTAATTACATTTTTTATGCTTAATAACTGCATTTATTTGGTATAAAATACAAAATTATAATATTTATTAAAGAATAAAAAAATCTGTATACATTTTAGATTTTATAAAGAATTATATACCATTTTAAATGTAATATTTATAATAAAGTATAATGATAATAATTTTAATAAAACAATTAATTCTATTAAAACTTAATAAAAAAATGAATAAATATTAGTACATTAAATGTCATGAACAGAAATGTGTGTGAAAATGCTTCAGGTGTTTAGAAACAGAAGCACAGTGAGTGAGTGTGTATTGGTTTCAGTTAGTCAGTGTGTGGTTTTACCACAGTGCAGTGCAGTTTGGTTTGTTATGATGGTGTTGCTGGTGTGTAACTCTGGTATTTCTCAGTTTGGCCTCAGAAACGTCGTTTAACAATAAATAATAAAATCTCAAACCCATTTCCTGCACTGATCCCTCCACCCTGCTCGTTTTTCAAGTCACATTGCCGCAATAAAAAAAGCTCTCTTACTCGTCTGCAGCGCAGTGTGTAAGCTGTGTGTGTGTATGAAGGAGGAGATACATAGCTTTCCCAAAAGAACATTAATAACTTGTTACGGCTCTCAGGGGTGCTGTAGGCGCTCTTAAAGGCAAATGGACTGAATCATTAGCCAATAAGAATGTCGGGATGGATGAGTGACGGAGACGCTGCACTAATCCCAGAAGAGCTGTATATCTCACACGGTGTGTAAAATAAACACACCTCAGTAAAACAACACATGACGCCACATCTTACATTGTGCAGAAGCAGTAGTGTGTATAATAGTGTGTATAAGCACCCTACAAACCGACCAGCTATAGCATCAAAACCACTGACAGGTGAATAACATTGATAATCGGGTTAAGGTTGTACCTGTCAAGGGGTGTGATCTACCTATTAGGCAGCAAGTGAACAGTTCATGAAGGTGATGTGTTAAAAACCAGGAAAAAATGGACAAGCATACGAATAGGAGTGACTCTGACAAGAACCAAACTGTGATATACTCTTGAAAAACTGCTGGGTTGAGTCTGATGGGTCATTGTGCTGGGTTATTTCCACAGTGCTGGGTAGCTGTTGGGTAGTGTTTGTGCAGCTCAGTCGCTGGGTCACTGACCGTGTCACGGCAGAACAGCAGAGTTGGACTAGGAGCTAAATTCTGCTCTGAGCTTTTGTCTAAACCAGCCCACCTCAATCCCAATGACTCCACCACAAAGCCCTTCCCTGTGAGTCTTCCTATGACTAACATTCCTATGCATGACAGTCCATTCATCTATCCATCCATACATCTTCTTAAGCTTCTTCTTCCTGGTTAGGGTTGCAAGGTTTTTAAACATGAGCGTGAACATGATAAGCTGTAGCTTTGGTTTCGCACGGAACTAGCGAACCAGCTAACTAAGCCAGGGTCTCTGAAGTAGAAAGGCATGAAAGCGAAGCCTGAACCCAAGGCGTACTGGTCAATTTGAAACCTAACCCAGAGAGAGAGAGAGAGTGAAAGAGTCTGAAGGATCATTACTTAAAATATGAACCCTAATCGCTACCAGACCTCTACTGTCAGTCCACCCCATATGCACTTTAGCTCTGTGGTTCCTCACTCGGGTATTCAAAAAACATATAGCTTCAGCAGTTCTCTGTGTGTTGTCCAAGTATTTTCCTTTTTCACATACTTTCCATTCCAGCCCATTTTCTACATCTCTTCTGAAGCTAGCTACCACGCTCACATTAGCCTGCATCCATAGTGGCCCACCAAGAACTATCCCAGTCCATCTGATGGCCATCCCATCCCTTGTCACAACAACAACCCAGCCGAAAGGTCAGGTTTCAGCATTAATTAGCAGCACCTGAGGATAATTACAATAATTAAGCACCTTTCCTTTAGGCCTGCAGCATCAACTTCACAGTTTATATATATATATATATATATATATATATATATATATTTCGGGTGTAAGCATTAGGCAGGTATTGTAAAGTCCCAGAACAGTTTCATGAACTAATAGAGTTGTAGTGGGTTCAATGTCATCATCATCATCATCATCGCAGACAGGGTCATCGTCACACACTGACCTCAACAAATAACATTAGAGTTCATCTCTCTCTCATTACACAGTTCAGTAGTTTTTGTATTATTAGGAAGTAATTATTGAATAAACTCGTCCGCACGGGAATAACAGCCGTAACGTTGTATCTGAATATGCAGATGAGCAGGCCACGTCCAGAGAAGCCTGCTTCACAGAGTTTTATTAAAATGACTCTGAGGCGGTTAAGTGACATTCATGGATGTTTATGATTTCAGAAGAACTGCTGTATCCAAAAAAAATAGGATGTGTCACACTCATACAGAAGGCCACACAAACACCTTATAATACAACCAAAATACAAACCGAATTAGTGTAGGGCGAACACTAACGCTCACATTTACAGATAGCACAGGTCAAAGTAAACATAGCCTGGTGTGAATGATACTTGTTAACTAGGGCTAGGAAAAGTTACATCTGTTTGTTTGGGTTAGCCTGTGTTAGCCTGAATGAATCTAAAGTTAGCTGGTGTTGGCCTGAGGTAAACCCATTTGCTTGAGTTAGACTGAAAACACCTGTTTACTAGAGTGGTTGATTGACAGCTCTGATAGGAACAATGTATTCATTAACTCTGTCAAAATCACAACCGGAAGCCAATGGAGGCGAGACCGGCACAGGGATGCGTGATCGGACTCCACACTGGGCTGCAGTTAATGGGTTGGTATGAACACTTCAGAGAAGACACTGACCTTCTGACCCCTGGGGTCAAAACAATCACTGCAGAGGCCATAAAGGACCAGACCAGCACATTCCACACTCACAAATGCTCAGTTCTTAAGAGAAACAAATCGTAACACGACTCATTTCTCTGCTGTTAGCTTTAGTCCAGGGTTTACTCCGGAAGTGTCCATCTTTAGTTTAAGTTGCGAGTTGAGAACAGCAGTGAAATGAGGTCCTTCACTGTGTGTTACACCAAATACTAAAACTGCCACTTTTTATTGAAGCAGAAGAACTGAACTTTACCTAGTTTAAGTTGTGTAATTGAACTTTGCATAGTTTAAGCTGTGTAATTGAACTTTGCATAGTTTAAGCTGTGTAATTGAACTTTGCATAGTTTAAGTTGTGTAATTGAACTTTGCATAGTTTAAGCTGTGTAATTGAACTTTGCATAGCTTAAGTTGTGTAATTGAACTTTGCATAGTTTAAGTTGTGTAATTGAACTTTGCATAGTTTAAGCTGTGTAATTGAACTTTGCATAGCTTAAGTTGTGTAATTGAACTTTGCATAGTTTAAGTTGTGTTACTGAACTTTGTGTAGTTTAAGTTGGGTTATTGAACTTTGTGTAGTTCAGCGTTGTGTAACTGAACTTTTAGTTCAATGCTGTGTAACTGAACTTTGTGTAATTCAATGCTGTGTAATTGAACTTTGTGTAGTTTAATGTTGTGTAACTGAACTTTGTGTAGTTCAATGCAGTGTAATTGAACTTTGTGTAGTTCAATGCAGTGTAATTGAACTTTATGTAGTTCAATGCCGTGTAATTTAACTTTGTGTAGTTCAATGCCGTGTAATTTAACTTTGTGTAGTTCAATGCAGTGTAATTGAAGTGTATGTAGTTCAATGCAGTGTAATTGAAATTTATGTAGTTCAATGCTATGTACTTTATGTAATTCAATGCTGTGTAATTTAACTTTGTGTAGTTCAATGCTGTGTAATTGAAGTGTATGTAGTTTAATGTTGTGTAATTGAACTTTGTGTAGTTCAATGCTGTGTAACTGAACTTTGTGTCTCACCCTGTCCCACTTTCATGATGATCTTCATGGATCTGCTGTTGCACACACCTCCCTCCCTGTTCTCCAGACCCTCCAGTGTCCCATTCGAGGTGGCTACAGAGAGAGAGAGAGAAAGAGAGAGAGAGCAAGAAAGAGAGTCAATTATTATTAGTTAATGATATTTTTTAAAGCAACTTTTAATATAGCTTGTGTTGGTGACAATGTTCTACCTGCAACACCCCCCCCCCCCCCCCCAAGCTGAAACACACATTCAGAGAGAGTGATAGTTAGAGAGAAGAGAAAGAGAAAAGAGAAAGACTGTAAACACAGGTAATAAAGGGTTAAACCCCTTCTCTGTAAGTGGCTCACGTCAATCATGACTCTAATTTAGCACCATAAAGGGCGAGCGTCAAGCCACCTTCAGGAATTAGTGCAAAATTGCAGCTATTGGGAACAAATTATTTGCATGTTTTTTTACTAACTTTTTTCAGGAAAATAAATAAACGTTAGAAATCAAGCTCTAGACAAAAAAGTGAGACACAGAGGAGAGAGAGAGAGAGCGAGAGAGAGAGAGAGAGCTTAGGTTAGTTAGATGATGTGTTTTCTGTGAACTGTAACTGTAGTCTGTTCAGATTTATGCTATTTCTGATTACAGCTCATGCTGCTGAAACCAAACTGGCACAGACAGCCCTGATTTAACCCTATAAATCACACACACACACACACACACACACACACACACACACACACACAGTCCTTCGCTGGCTGGAGAAGGACAGATTTGACCTCATAAATTAGAGTCAACTAAACTACTACTGGCTTTTATTTCAGCAACACACACACAGCATTATTTAAGTGTGCGTGTGTTTGTGTGTTTTGTGTGTGTGTGTGTGAAAGAGGAAATGTTAGATGTAAAAGCACTGAGTTGTGTTCTCTCCTTACAGCTGTGTGTGATAGTAATCTGATCTCATGGGAATGTGGCCTCCACACACACACACACACACACACACCGACATATATGACACTCACACACACACATACTGAAATGCATTAGCCATGTGTAAACTCTCTGGAGACAAGAAAAGTTTAAATTGGCTCCTTATTCAGCAGCTTCCTATTCTGATGTTCTGTTCCACCTTTTTGACACCGCACCATTTAAGGTGGAATGGAAAATCCGAACAGGATGCTGCTGAATAAGAAACTAACACCATGCAGTGGAAGGCATAGCACCAGGCTATTTGGTGGGTAATGCACTTCCATTATGTATTAGCTACATTTGCCTTATAGCTCTTTTGCTAATTGCTGGGGTACCATTGTAGTTCCTGTGCTAACTGGTGGGCAGCATGCCTTCATTACTTGTTAGTCTCGTAGTTTGATTGCTAACTGGTGGGGTACATGCTTCTAGTTCTTGTAAGCTACATTAGCCTTGTAGCTCCAGTGCTAAATGGTGGGTAATACGCTTCCATTACTCGTTAGCTAAATTAGCCTTGTAAGTCTTTGCTAATTGCTAATTGGTGAGTAATACACTTCCATTTCGTGTTAGCTGCATTAGCATTGAAGTTGGGGGGAGGTTAGATTTGTCATTGAACTATTGCTTAAATACCCACTGTTCATGCTACAACCACAGCTCCGTCTGAGTAAACCAATTTAACTACTTTTAGTTCCCTGCACACACACAAACACACACACACACACACACACCCACAGCTGTAATGTCAGTGAGATGTATTGATGTTGTCACAGCAGGTAATCTCACCTATAAGAACATATTTATTCAATTTAACCCCCAATTACTGCTCACAGACACACACTCACCTTATTAACTCTCCCCCCATTTCTGCTCATTAAGATGTGTGAATGATGCGTGTTGAGACATGTCGACAGTGAGACTGTGTGTGTGTGTGTGTGTGTGTGTGTGTGCAAATGTGTGAGAGTAATGAGTTCTAGGAGCCATTCAATTAAAGAAGGAGAAAAAAATACGACTGAAACGCATAATCATGCATAAACACACACACACACATGTACACACACACACACACACACACACACAGTTATTAACAGTAGGATAAAAAGCTATGTGTGACATACTCATGTGCTCTAATGCTGTAACTCTCAGCTGTGTTCATGACTTAGCGATTATTTAAATTATTGATCGTGGAACCAAACTAAAGCCACTGAACATTCTGGAGCTGCACTGGGAATCGTACAATCATAACAATACTCTCAGAATTCCAGACCCAATCACGCTCAGAATCCTGGAACTTCACTGAGGAATTCTAAATCCACACTGACCATTCTACAGCTGCAAAGCAGTATTCCAGAACCACACTCAGGATCTCAGGACTATTCTAGAGCCCCACTGACAATTCTAGAATGGCAAAAGGGTATTCTAGAACCACACTGATCATTCTTGGACTGCTCAGAGGAAACCTAGAACCACACTAAGGATCACGGAACTGCACTAAGGAATTCTAGAACCATACTGACCATTCTATTGCTGCAAGTCAGTATTCAGAAACATCTCACACTGAGAATGGTGAGAAGGACGTAGAGAATTATGGTACCGCACAAGATTGTTGTAGAACCACGCTGAAAATTCTTGGACTGCACATCGGCAATCTAGAACCGCAATGAGAGTTCTGGAACTGAAAAGGAGAATTGTCGACCACGCTGAATCTGAAATACACGCATATTCTATAAAGCTATGCAACAGGAGAACGAGGAACATGCAGGAACAAACAAATCAGAGAGAAACACAGAATAGGTCTTTGAGAGTGGGCGTGTATGGAGGAGGGGTGATAAGTGTGGTTGCTAGGCGCCCATATGATGTCATACAGATTGAGATGCACGCAGTGGGCGGGGTGCCAGTCTCCTCCAGCCAGTGCCGTGCCAACCTGTCACCGTGCCAACCGCCAGGCAGCACCATGCCAGGGCAGTACGACTCAATTAGAGCTGGCACTCACACACACACACACACACACACACACACATATGCAGGCATCTTACAGCAATCTAACCTGAGCAGTTACAGCATCAGACTTCAGCTATCTGAGAATAATTTAACATGAGTCAAACATGATCCAGTAACACATATTCAACCATGTGATTCATTTCCAAATGACTCACGATTCAAATTCAGCAGTTATAATGAATCCAGATTATCCTTAGAACCACACTAAGCATTTGAGGATCAAACAGAACATTTCAAACTGCCCAAGAACCAAACCAAACTGAATGGGTGTTCTCAAAGCACATTGTGAAATGTAGAACCATGACAGGCTACAAGTACTCTAGAGCCTGGTTAATGGGTTCCTCCCATTGATGAAAAATCTTTATTATTCATATTACAACATATTACAGAGTAAATCACACAACACAAACAAATGAACAAACATTTTAGAGCATTCTAGAATCACACTAAGAATTCTGCAACTTTCCAGAGCACTTCTAGAACCACACAAAAATTGACATATTTTCTAAGAACATTTTCTAAGAATTCTAGAATCACCTTAATAACTAAACAACTGTGCAGAGAACGCTCTGCTAGAGCTCACCTGGGAGTTCTAGAACCACATCAGAACCTCCAGAACCATGTCAAGACACAGTGAGTGCTGTAGATGAGCGCGAGGAACCATACGCAGCAGAGTGTGACTCTCGCAGAGTGAGCTGGCAGATGGTGTTATTGCGACAGAGTGTGTGTGTGTGTGTGTTATTATCCTGCAGTGATCATGTTGTAAGAACCGAATCAGAGAATGCAGTGCACAAGGCCACTGTTCTCCTCACTTCTAAGGTGACAACAATCAAACAAACATATGGGAACAGTTTCAAAGTAAACGGTTTCTACTGTAGATTTCGGCTTTGGCAGCAGTTGAACAAACACAGTGATGAATGTTTTACTGGTATTAGTATTACATCTAACATTAGTGGTTTATTAAGTAATTCAACACTTACCACCAAGGTAAACAGCTTTGTCATCTAGTACTTTGCCATTTTGACAGCCTATACTACACTACTGCTTTATGAAGCTTTAGTACAGCAGCACAGAGGCACAGCAGCAAAAACAAAGGATCAGAGCTGGATCAGGCATGAATACCCCATCTATTAGAACATGCCTGGATCAGCCCTGATCCTAACCTGCCGGAACAGATTAGGACATCGGTATTTACCTGTAATTCCACCACATATACACACATATCCAATTCTATACCCTTAGTTCATTTATATTAGTAGTTATCCCATACATCCGTACATATGTAGTTAAACCTGTTTTCAATCCAGTAAACAAATGCCTTTTTAGCTCCATTTTTCCCATTTTGCATAATTTGAAAACTCTATTATGAATGGACCAATAGAAATGCTCCAAAATAACTTGGAATAGAATCTTTCTACACTGACTTCCAATGAAAATTAAGAAGTATTTTTCCTTCTCCTGTTAAGTTATTATTTTTGGATACACACACATACTCACACAGCAAAACACCTTCATATGCAGGACAGTGTGTGTATAACTGATTAAAACATTTATTTTTCTCTGTCATCGGTAACCTTTGAGTTGGCAAACATGAGAAATGAAAAATGGAATCTCCTTTTCACACACAGACACACACTCACACACACACACACACACACACACACACAAGCCAAAACTATAGAAGTAAAGGTGAAATATCTGAGAATATAAGTTTACAGATCATAATACTCACTGTTCACTTTGAAGGTGTGTGTGTGTGTGTGTGTGTGTTTGTAAATCAGATGCCCTGACATGTCTGTATAATAAACGTAGCGCTGGCCTAGTTAGAACCTCTAATTAACCCACACATTTCCTCCCGTGTGTGTGTGTGTGTGTGTGTGTGTGTGAGTGCGTGTGTGTGTGTTTGTACTTATACAGTTTTTCATCCCCAAGGAGGAACTTGAGCTTCCAGGCTTCCAGTTTAACACACACACACAAACACACCCTCACGCAGTCTAATGCATTCCTGCTGTAGCAGAGACTAAATGTCCGCTAGTAGATCCAGGAATTTTGCGGAATCCTGATCAGGAATTGCCGAAACTGTCCCACAGCTTTCTAAACACCGCAAACAGCAACACAAACAGCCTTATGGAATGTGCTATAAAAAAGTGACTGTACACTGTACGGGTTCATACGCAGCTTTTTGTGTGTGTGTGTGTGTGTGTGTGTGTGTGTGAATGTGAGTGAGCACATTCAGTATGTGTGTATTACCACCCTAACACTGAGTGTGTTTTAGATATAAACAGGAGTGTGTGTTGTTAGCTGGGTTTTTGTTTGTTTATTTGTTTGTTTTGTGGCCAAATGCTCCATCTGTCATCTACACAATCAAATCTGTTTTTGTTCTTTCAGTGAATTTCTTTTTCATGACATAAATGGGTGGGTTCATACACACACACACACACACACACACACACACACTTCTGTCAGTGTTCTCTGCGTGCTGTTAGTAGAACAGTGAAGTAAAATCGTGACATTAGCTGTTTTGTTTTGTTGTTCATGCAGAGCTGAGAAAAATAAATTCCAGCACCCAGTCCACCTCTGACAATTCCATTACTTCCCTGAAAGAACTTCCCACAAAGAATTCTGCACCTTCCATAAGTGCCCTAGAACCACATCACAAAATATGAATAATTCCCAGAGTGTCTCAAACCACATCAAGAATTCTTCAACCTCCCTGGGTGTCTAGAACCACATTGATAACTCTTCAACTTGCCAGAGTGTCTCTAAACACATCAATAAGTCTTCAACTTCAAAGTGCCTAGGACCACACAAAGAATTCTAAACCTTTGCTGAGTGTCTTAGAACCACACCAAGAATTCTGCAACTTCCCTGAGGGTCTAGAACCACATTAATAACTCTTTAACTTCTGAAAGTGTCTAGTGCAACATAGAGGACAATAACATGTAGAACTCTGGAACTAGTATGTGGAACCACATCGAGAATTCTTCCCTTTCCTAAGTGAACCACACTGAGATTATAGAACTACTGAGTGTTGTGGAACCACACAGAGAATTGTAGAACTACTGAGTGTTGTGGAACCACACAGAGAATTGTAGAACTACTAAGTATTGTGGAACCACACAGAGAATTGTAGAACTACTGAGTGTTGTGGAACCACACTGAGAATTGTAGAACTACTACTAAGTGTTGTGGAACCACACAGAGAATTGTAGAACTACTGAGTGTTGTGGAACCACACTGAGAATTGTAGAACTACTACTAAGTGTTGTGGAACCACACAGAGAATTGTAGAACTACTGAGTGTTGTGGAACCACACAGAGAATTGTAGAACTACTACTAAGTGTTGTGGAACCACACAGAGAATTGTAGAACTACTGAGTGTTGTGGAACCACACAGAGAATTGTAGAACTACTGGGTGTTGTGGAACCACACAGAGAATTGTAGAACTACTGGGTGTTGTGGAACCACACAGAGAATTGTAGAACTACTGAGTATTGTGGAACCACACAGAGAATTGTAGAACTACTGAGTGTTGTGGAACCACACTGAGAATTGTAGAACTACTACTAAGTGTTGTGGAACCACACAGAGAATTGTAAAACTACTGGGTGTTGTGGAACCACACAGAGAATTGTAGAACTACTACTAAGTGTTGTGGAACCACACAGAGAATTGTAGAACTACTACTGAGTGTTGTGGAACCACACAGAGAATTGTAAAACTACTGGGTGTTGTGGAACCACACAGAGAATTGTAGAACTACTACTAAGTGTTGTGGAACCACACAGAGAATTGTAGAACTACTGAGTGTTGTGGAACCACACAGAGAATTGTAGAACTACTGGGTGTTGTGGAACCACACAGAGAATTGTAGAACTACTGGGTGTTGTGGAACCACACAGAGAATTGTAGAACTACTGGGTGTTGTGGAACCACACAGAGAATTGTAGAACTGCAGTGCTGTACAACCAACCTAAAACATCTAGAGCCACACTGAACCATGTTGAGAACTGTAGAACCCTATGAAGTATAGCAAATTCCCACTAGGAAATCCAGAACCACACAGGGTTCTAGAACCATGCCAAAAAGCAGAACTGCACTCTGTTCTTGAGCCACGTTGAGAATATTCTAGAACTGCATGGAGGTTTTAAAACCACAGTAGGAATTCTAGAAGTGAAACATCCGTTCTGAGAGTAAGTGTAACCATTACAGTGTGTGTGTGTGTGTGTGTGTGTGTGTGTGTGTGTGTGTGTGTGTGAAACTATCCAGGACTTTTGGGTGGATTTGTGTTAACCCTGCTCCAAATCAAATCTCTCTCTGTCTGTCTTTCTCTCTCTCTCTCTCTCTCTCTCTCTCTCTCTCTCTCTCTCACACACACACACACACACACACACACACACAGGGCTCATCAGATCAGACACAGCCAGATTAAATCCTCCTCAGCTTCCACCAATCAGATTGCTCCGCTCCGGTCCACCAATCACATTACAGCTGACCTTTAAATCTGCAGGGCGTGTGTGTGTGTGTGTGTGTGTGTGTGTGTGTGTGTGTGTGTGTGTGTGTGTGTGTGTAATGTTGCTGGTAGGGTATTGTATTTAATTCTCTAATCTTTACCCAAAATGTTCAACTGCCAACCACATATACACACACACACACACACACACACACACACACATACAAAAACAGGCAGTTGGGAGGGGGATTTGATGTGAATGAACACAGACAGATTTTTAATTTCTGCTGCTTAGCCTGTCAGCAGGGTTACAGCACCTCTCTCACCCCTCTCTCTCTCTCACTCTGTCTGTCTCTGTCCACAGCAGCTTCTTTATAAAAGCTCTCCACACACACACCACTTCATGTAGAGAGACCCATCTACAGCACTCAACCTTCAGCACTGTGTGTGTGTGTTTGAGTGTCGTTAACAAGAGTGTTTGCTATGCTGCAACCAAAAAGCCATAAATACCAAACACACGCAAACTAAATGTTTAACATTTATTCTGTATGTACTCAGAGTGTGTGTGTGTTAGAGAGAGAGAGGGTGTGTGTGTCAGAGAGAGAGAGAGTGTGTGTAACAAAGGCAGTATTGTTCAGTAGAGAAACAGACTGAAAGAAACGGAGGGCTTTCACAGGAAACTGAACCAGGAAAACATGAGAGAGAGACCTTTACACTCTATACCCCCTACTTCTCTCTCTCTCTCTCTCTCTCTCTCTGGCCGTCTCTTTCTCACTCTCACTCTACCCATCTCACTCTCTCTCTCTCTTTCTCTACTCCTACTCTTCTTTCTCTCTCTCTCTATCCCTCTCTCTCTCCACCCATCTTCCTCTCTCTCTCTTTATCTTTCTCTCTATATATCTCCACCATGTCTCTCAACCAATTCTTCTCTCTCTCTCTCTCTCCCTCGCTGCGTATATATCTCCCTCTCTCTCTCAACCAATCTCTCTCTGTCTTTGTCTAATATATTTCTCTACCCACGTTCCTCTCTCTTTACTGTCTACCATTCTTTCTCTCTCTATCTCTCCACCATGTCTCTCTACCAATCCTTCCCTCTCCCTACCTATATATCTCCCTTTCTCTCAACCAATCTCTTTCTTACTCTCTACCCATCTCTCTACCTCTCTCCCCATCTCTCTACCTCTCTCTACCAATCTCTAACCCTCTACCTCTCTCTCCTCATCTCTATACCTCTCTCCCCATCTCTCTACCTCTCTCCCCAACTCTCTACCTCTCTCTACCAATCTCTTTCTAAGTCTCTACCTATCTCTCTACCTCTTTCTCTCCATCTCTCTACCTCTCTTTCCCCATCTCTCTACCTCTCTCTACCCAACTCTCTACCTCTCTTTCCCCATCTCTCTACCTCTCTCTACCCAACTCTCTACCTCTCTCTATCAATCTCTTTCAAACTCTCTGTCTCTCTCTCCAACAAACTCTCTCTCTCCTTCTCTATACCCATGTCTCTTTATAACTTTCTAACCCTTCTTTCTCATTCTCTTTCTCCCTTCCCCTCTCTCTCTCTCTCTCTCTCCCTCTCTCTCTCTTTCTCTCTCTCTCTCTCCCTCTCTCTCTCTCATTCCAGTTCCACACAGTTGAGCAGAACAGCCACCGCTCAGTTGGCAGTGATATCAGATCACTATCGGTGGCCAGTGTTTGAAACAGCAGCCCGCAGCGTTTAGCTCCCGATTTAAAACACGTTAAAAGCTCTTTTACAGCATCATTAAGTGTTTTCAGAGGTGATTTGATATTTATGTGAAATTAAGGTGAGGATTTGGGTGAAGTGTGACTGTGGTGGGCCTCACAGTTTACGCTTCATTCTGGAAAAACTGGAGATTCAGCCGTCCGATTACACACTGCAGCTGCGTGAACGCACGTACACACTCTGAGGTTGGTGTGGCCAGAAAGTGGAGGCATAAGGTAGGTGTTTCTAATAAAGTGGCCAGTAAGTGGAGGCACAAGGTAGGTGTTTCTAATAAAGTGGCCAGTGAGTGGAGGCACAAGGTAGGTGTTTCTAATAAAGTGGCCGGTGAGCAGAAGTACAAGGTAGGTGTTTCTAATAAAGTGGCCAGTCAGTGGAAGCGCAAGGAGAGGTGTTTTAAATTAAATGGATAGTGACTGGAAGTATTAGGCAGGTGTTTCTAATAAAGTGGCCAGCGAGTGGAAGCATTTGGTAGGTGTTTCGAATAAAGACACACACATTAGCCTACATTAGCTCAGTCAGACTGAAAGCCCATCACGCATCACACGCAATCCCCCAGAGTGTGTCTGAGGACGTCCTCATGGGATTACTACAGCAACCATATCCATCCGCAAAAACACGGACAGCCGGACATCATCAAGCAGACACGAAAAATCTTTTTATAAATATTAAATAAAGAAGTAAACTGGTGATTTGTGCAGCAGGTGGTAGAAAAAGACCAAAGCGACGTGCGAGATGTGAGACTGAGCTGAATAAATAGGAAACTAATGATATACTTCCAAACACTAGTGTTTCATTTATTATATTAAGTTAGTAAATTACACATGATTTATTTATTTATTAAATCACATTAAACGTGATTTAGGGGTCTCGGTTGGCGGCTGGAAAAATGAGGGATAATAATTTAATTAGATAAGAGAACTTTTCCATGCTTACACACAGTGTGTGTGTGTGTGTGTGTGTGTGTGTGTGTGTGTTTACTCCTGGGTGAAGCTTTTTATAGTCGCATGATGAATGTGCTCACATACACACACACACACACACACACACACCTGAAAGGCTCTTGCACCTGCAGCTAAGTTTATGCCCCAGCAGATCCAGAGAGATGAACTGCACTGTCATAACACACACACACACACACACACACACACTTCGGCCTTAAACCGTTAAAAGTTCTTTCGCTGACTCCGTTGTTTCCGTAGTGTTACTCTCCAATAACATAACACACACATTCACATACATACACAGTCACAGCAGTACTAAACCCTTTAAAATGTGTTATCCATCGTTAAACATCTCTCCCTTTCTCTCTCTCTCTCTCTCTCTCTCTCTCTCTCTCTCTCTCTCTCTCTTTCTCTCCTTTTCTCTCTCTCCCTGTGTCTCTCTCTGTCTTTCTCTCTCTGATTTAAAGTTGTTCTGTTCCAGTTTTGGTGCATTTCAGAGAGGACACAAAAGTACACCACAAACCACACACACACACACACACACACACACAAACCTAGCTGAGCTAAACGAAGCCACTCATTTTCATTCTTCATCTCTGAGCTAAATGTTGAGTTTGCTGAAATGTTACTCACACACACATTTGCCTCCTCTGTCACTCACACACACACTCTGATTCACAATTTAGCTTACAATTTCCCTCATATTCTCTCTCTTTCACGTAAATGTGCGACCTCACAACGACTCCATTACATTAACGATTCAATTAGAAATGATTCAGTGAACCGTAAACTTCACACTTCACTATGAATCGTTTAGATCTGATTCTTCATGCGAAGAACACAGTACTTACAATACACACAGTATAAAGTACTGCGAGTACGTGCAGTACTCACAGTGCACCTTTTTTCTGTTTCTCTCTTTTCTTGAGAGAAAAAAGGAGCAAAGGATAGAGAGGAAAAATGGAGGTGGAGGGGGACATATACATATATATAGAGAGAGAGAAAGAGAGAGAGAGAGAGTGAGGGAGGTAGGGTTTGATATGTTTGTTTTTGTCTCTGTGATTTTTGAGAGTGTAATTACTTCAATGTGTGTGTGTGTGTGTGTGTGTGTGAGTCAGACAGAGGGTAGTTAGTGGTAAGTTTATACTCCAGATGCCTAGTTTATATCTTCACACACACACACACACACACACACACTTCAGCTCTAAGTCTTTAAAAGTCGATTTGTTTGCTGTATTGCCACTTTTAAATAATATTAATTTTTAAAATATACAACATTCCATTTGTAAAGGTGAGCCTCAGAATGACTGACAGTGCCTGCAGACAGCACAAATATTTTAGGAAATACAAACAAACGGTCACAGTAAGCACAGGGCCTACCAGGAATCATTGGATACAAGCTAGGAATACCCTCTGGACAGTGCACCAGTCCATCACGCACACACCACAATGCCGCCCTCAATTTGAGTTTACATGTTAAAAAAATAAAAAAATGATATTTAAAAAGATTTTTATGAAAAAACACACACGCATAAAAACTAAAACACTGAGAGCTGAGGATGCTTCTGAAGACGGTGATCTCAGTGATACCGTATCGCCCAGCCTTCGAACCTTAACTGAACTCTGTGTGTGTTGGTGTGTGTATGTGTGTGTGTGTGTATAGCTTCACGGCACCAGTCGTGGTCAGCCTGGTCGGTTGCCATGGCGACGGGTCAGTCGGGGTGAAGACGATTATGGGATGTGTCTGAGCTTTATGGCTGACAGACCAAAAACACACTGAAGCACGGCGAGCAGTGAGGCATAAACACACCCACACGCACACACACACATACACACACACATGCTGTCTGCCTCCCTCCCTGTCTGATACATCTTTTTTATCTCTTTCCCTAGTGAAGCGGTGTGTGTGTGTTGACGGGTCAGTGAGCTGCTCCTTTTTCCCACTGCTTTACTTCTGCAGCTCTTCAGACTCACTCAGTCAGAGGGAATGTTTGCAGAGTGTTTATGAAGCGTTATAAAGCGCTTATTTAACTTAATATACCCGTTACAGTGCATGTGTGTGTGTGTGTGAGATGACAGTCAACTAGAAATAAAACCCAACTGAACACTTTAGGCATCTGTTTAGCTGTAAGAGGTATGTTTAGGAAACCTCACCTTTAGCCTCACAATAACACTGAATAGCACTTTGTTAATGAACAGTTTTGCCTAAGATGAAGGTTTTTCCATCAATCCAAAGAAAGAACCATTTAAACATATTTTATAAACTGTTTAACTAATGAACCCTTCTTTACAATAAGTACAATAAATGAAATACTAATATAAAGTTAATAATATAGATCGTCCAAGTTTTTAGGCCTGTAAAATCGGTATTGTGCCAAAATCGGTATTGCGGTGGCAAACACCTCAGCTGGTAACGGCGTGACGTCTTAAAGAAACCACTGAGCTCCAACATCTGCAGCATATTTGCGTTCAATTTTGGGAAGATCAGCAGCAGCTTTTTTGCCACTATACTCACAGGTGATGAAGTAGTTGACATTGCGTTTGAACTCCAGGCCCATGTAGTTGGGGCTGAACTCCTGGAATTTGATGGTGAACTTGATGTCCTTCTCAGGTTTGTTGCAGGTGACCAGCACGTTGGGGTCTAGGACGGTGCTGCAGGACTCGACCTGCTCCTTCTTCACCAGGTACAGTTTGTAGAACTCGTACGGCCGGCCCGCAGAACCACGCGGACACATAATATCCAGCTTATCTCCGATCTCTGGGTAAATCACCAGGCCTTTTCCAGGAACGAACCTGAAACACACATAGGAAGACACACAACGGTTACACACGGGGGCATTCAGAGTCAGCACAACACACACATTCCACTGAAGTGTTCCTAGACAGAAATGGGGGGGGGGGGGGTATGTTTGCCTATACATTCACAACACTCACACTCACGCACAGCAAGGTGAATATTTCATATAGGAACCTCTATACATGAAGACTTACACCTACACATGTATAATATATATACACAACACACACAGAATCACAACACAGACACCCTTTAGGCCCATGCAACTTTTAGTCTATTCAAACTAGCTGAGGTTTTTCTTGGGTAAAGAGCAAAGCACTGTTGTAAGTTGCTCTGGATAAGAGCGTCTGCTAAATGCCGTAAATGTAAATACACAGAAATCTAACAGAACATCGCATTGCATCGCATCTTAAAGCATAATAATAATAATTAAGACAATAACACAAGAAATGACCCCACAGCATGATGAGATATGGGAGCAAATGAGAGCTAAAACAGCACCGTATCAAGTCACTCTAGATCAGACACTGTTCCATTTACTTAACCAGCACTAGCCTCTGCATTACGACTGTAGTATTTCTATAGTAGTCGTTCTCATTTATGAGACTCTGTAGCCGTGATCTCTTCTGCCAGACAGCTTCTGCCCATCATCAGGGCTAGAAGAGCTCACATAGAACCAGGTAATTAGCATTAGGCAATGAGGCATTATCCAATCAGATATTTTAGGAATAGTTTCAACCCGAATTCACGTCCGTGCCTATTTTCTAAGGGCTTCTCTCTGGTCCCTGCTGTCCACAGTAATCTTGTGGTCTGAATGACTGAATGAGAGCAGAGTATACAGCTGTAATTGTACAGTTATTTACTGTTAAATATGTACAGTAAATTACTATGAAAGCAATGCAGCTAGTAGTCAGTCATTTACGTACTGTCATTTCGCAGTGAAATAAAATGACTGTGTGTGAGAGAGAGGTGGGGGGGGGGGTAACACAAAGGATTTCAGTGAATCTTTAACTTTTAAACACAGCTCAAATCTAGAGCCTTCCTCTTACACTGCCAAACCCACCACACACACA
The DNA here is from genome assembly GCF_030463535.1 of Salminus brasiliensis. Taxonomy (NCBI): domain Eukaryota; kingdom Metazoa; phylum Chordata; class Actinopteri; order Characiformes; family Bryconidae; genus Salminus; species Salminus brasiliensis. Next base: position 28,324,551 of record NC_132878.1, read on the forward strand.
CACACACACACAAACATACACACAGCTCAGTGCCAAACCCACCTAACGGTGCAAAAGGAAAACCTGCTTACACACACAGTTGTGGAGCTGTTTCATGCTTTCAGACTGGTGCTGCATGCTAAACGCTCACAACCCCTAAACCTTCTACCCCAAACCTATCCCAAAATTACAACTTAAAATTAAACTTAAACCTTAAACCCTACATCCTGATCCCTAAACCTAACCCCCTCAAACCTAAACCTTTCAAATTCATTGCATTCTAAAACCTTAAACTCTAAACTGCAAATGTAATCCTTAAACTTTAGATAAACATCTAATCTTAAACACTACATCTAAATCCTGATGGCAAGGTTCCTCCTAAAGTCTTAATCCCTCTTAATTCTACCTAAAGTCTTAACGCCTCAACCTTAAACTCATAAATCTGAAAGCTCTAAAACCAAGCCTGGTCTTGGACTAAATAAAAGTTGATCAGTTTCAGTCCAGGCTTAGGCTCAAACTAGGTTGAAGAAACTGACCATAATTCTAAACTCTAAATCCTAAAACTAAGCCTGCACCTACTTATCAAAGGGGATTAAAGCCTGGCTTTGAACATTTAGCCTCGGACTCTACACTGGGAAACTGACATTCAAGAGACAGGGTTAGACAGGGACTAGGACCTAGGCTAGACTTTCGTCCCAGGGGAGAATCTCCATTTAGAATCTGTGTAGTCTATGTAGTCTGAGACTAATCTTAATCCATGTCCAAGAATCTAGACCCTAAATTAACTAGTTACACACACACATACTCAAAACCACACTGACATTATTGGAAACACAAACATCAGTGATGTGACTGATCACTGCGGTGTGTGTGTGTGTGTATGTGTGTGCATTTCCATAATGACAACAAATCACACCATCACTGCAAACACACACTCTCTCAATCTCTGCCTCTCTGTCTTTCTCTGTCTCTGTCTGTCTCTCAGTCTCTGTGACTCTCATTTCTCTCTCTGTGTCTCTGCCTCTCTATCTCTGTGTCTGCTTCCCTCTGTCTGTCTTTCTGTCTCTGTCTCTCTCTCTGCCTGTCTCTCTCTCTCTGTCTCTTGCTGGTTCATATGTGTGTGTGTGTGTGTGTGTGTGTGAAAGATGGGAGACCTTTTAGCAGAGAGGATAAACACACCTCATTCAACAAAATGTCATTTTCAGAGAAAATCACCTCTCTCTCACACACACACACACACACACATTTTTGTGTCTGCTTGGCAGTCATCCAAGTCTGTGTGTGTGTACAGAGAGATCAGGTAACGGAGTCATCTTTCCACTTTATTGCTCAGGTGTGTGTCTGTGTGTGTGTGTGTGTGTGCGTGTGCGTGTGTGTGTGTGTGAAACGGCGCATTCTTCAAAGCTTACTGTTGCCAAACTGTCCTAAACACTCTCAAAACAACACAGGCCCTTCTGTGTGTAAGAGTGTGTTACTCTCAGGTAAAGAAACAGAAAGAGACTGAGAGGAGAGAGAAAGAGACTGAAAGGAGAGACAGACAGCGAGATGAGAGAGACTGTGAGGAAAGAGAGGAGAGAGAGAGAGACTGAGGAATGAGAGGCAGCAAAAGATGGAAAGGGATGAGGATATAGAGCGAGAGATTTATATGAGAGAGAGAGAGCAATAGATTATGAAGAAAGAAAGAGCTAGAGAGATAAGAGGGATAAAGAAAGCGTGAAACAGAAAAAGGAAGGGGGGAGAGAGAGAGGGTAGGAGATATGAAGAGAGAGAGAGAGAGAGAGAGAGAGAGAGAGAGACGACAGAAAGAAAGAGGAGAGAGTGAGGGATAGTGAGACAGAGAGGAGTATTATGCCTGTTTAAAGGTCTATGAATATTAATGAACATTATTTGCATATTCATTGGTCTGGCACAATGCGACTCATCTTATTGGCTGAGCACGTTTTTACAGCAGATTCTTTAACGTCTGGCCTCTGTCTGTCACACGGTGCTTCTCCAGCCTGTCAAACACGCTTATCCACACACACTCACACACACACAGATTAACATTCACACATGCAGAAAACGCTAGTGTGTAATTTGATGTGGAGCACAGCTTAGTGGTTTAATAATCCTTTGAAGATTTTTGATTTATTGGATCAGGTCTAGACTAAGTAGACTTTTTAAACATATCGTTACTTTCCTAAAAGACAAACATGTTGCATCAACCTTTTTCACCTCATTTTGGTCATTTTGGTTTCAGAACACGAGTGCCTTAACGTGAGCAAAAGTCCAAGGCTTTGATTCAATTTCCAGCCACAACAATCGACAAGTCGAACTTTGTCAGTATAACTGATTGCAGGAGACGTTTCTGAAGAGACATCCTGAAGAAACTGCAGTCGCTGCGCAGCTCAAGCAATTCCCAGGTGATTGGTAGGCACATGGTCTGCAGTTGCTAGATGGTTGCTATGCTGTTCCAAGTGGTTGCTACGCTGTTGCAAAGCCATGGTCTATACAATGGTCGCTCTACAATTGTTAGATGGTTGCAATGCTGTTCTAAGTGGTTTCTGTTATGTTGCTACGCAGTCGCTGTTATATCCCTGATGGGTTGCTATGCACTTGCTAAGTGGTCGCTATGCTGTTCCAAGTGGTTGCTGTGCAGTGCTGTTCCAGGTGGTTGTTAGGATATTGCTAGTTGTTTGACTGTTGCTGACATGGAAGGTCGGACAGTTTTTAAGCTGTTGCTAGGTGGTTGTTATGCTATTCAAGGTGGTTGCGGGGATGTTTGCTTTGATATCCCACATGGTTGGAACATGGTGTTGCTAGTACACTAGAATTAAATGTTTAAGCCAGTCTTGTGAAGCAGTGTTCAAGCAAAAGATCAGTGTCACATGTAAAACATCTTTACAGTGTAAAGTGTAGTAAAGTCATTATTACCATTCACAAGGAAGCACATTGTTATAACATACAGTGCAGTAAAGCTTTCATAACTGTTAAGATTTAGTACTTTTACTATTTACTGTGTGCTAAACTGTAGTATTATCATTTACAAATAGAGTACACTATTACCATGTTTACAGTGCTGTTAGTGTATTTTATTATTCACAGTGTAGTGTGTACTGTACTCATTTATGGTGTAATAAATGACACTTATTGTTTACAGTGTAGTAAGGTATACTTTATTGTTCACAGTGTAGTGTGGTATACTTTATTGTTCACAGTGTAGTATGGTAAAGTATACTACCATTATTCATGATTGTAAGGTCTAATATGAGCATTTACAGTGTATTATGTTATATTATAATTTACAGTGTAGTATACTGCTACAATTTACAGTGTAGTAAAGAATTATATGATATTTTTTGGTATAGTAAAGTATACTGTTAAGATATACAGTGTAGTGAAATATATTACGATTATATACAGTGCAGTACAGTACACTATTTTGTTCATGGTGTAGTAAAGTATACTGCCAGTTCTGTGGTCTACATCACCATATATTCCATAGTAAATAAAAAAAAACATTTTGGGGGAGTGGAAAGTGGAAAGATCATTCTGCAGAATAAATTAACATTAAATGAGCAGAATCTGAATGAATGCTCTTCTAAACGTCTGATTCACTGTGTCTCTCTCTAATTTGTGTCAGGGTGCTGTGTGTGTGTGTGATAAATGAGCTTTAAAGGGTTAAACTCTCTCAGTGTGACTTTTGTCTCCTCAATCAGCAGGCGGCTCAAAATCTCTTTATCTTTATTCCTTTATTCTTTTATTCCTCGCCCTCCTCCCTCGCTTCTCAATGAAGACGTCAAACTTTCATTCTTCTGCTGACAGCGGAGAGAGAGAGAGAGTGTGTGTTTTTAACGGGAGGAGCAAGAGAAAGAGAGCACGAGAGGACAGAGAGAAAGAGAAGGCCTTTCACTCTTTCTGGATTCTTTTACCGCTGATGTTAGGGCTTTGTGTGGGTATTTTATCAGGATGCGAGTGTGTTAACATTTACCATTTAAGTCCCGTTAAAGGATGTGATGTCCTTAGCATGAACGGCCCACAGCTCCTTCATTTCTCGACCCCTCGCCTCCCTTCTAGTTTCTCTCTATCTCACGCTTTTCCCTCTCTCTCTTTTAGTTACTCTCCATCTCTCATGGTTTTCCCTCTCTCTCTTTTAGTTACTCTCCATCTCTCACGGTTTTCCCTCTCTCTCTTTTAGTTTCTCTCCATCTCTCACGCTTTTCCCTCTCTCTCTTTTAGTTACTCTCGGGCTCTGACACTTTTTCCTCTCTCTTTTAGTTTATCTTCATTTCTAAAAAAAAATTTAATAAATAAAATCTCTCCTCCTCAGCTCAGACACTGATGAGGACAGAATGGTTACAATCTGCGGCAAAGATCATTCAAGTCATACTAAAGAAGAAAATGTCTTGATTCGATCCCCCATATCCATTCCTCCTTTTAACACACACACACACACACACACTAAACGGAAAGACCCTCTTCGCATTTGTGAGAAGGCTACACGGGATTAGCGCTGTTACTGAATGGCTCCAATTAAACACTGAATACACCAGCCATGCAAATCAGGCCCATTCACACACACACACACACACGCACACACACACACACTCACAAGCATTCCGAGAGGGGTTTCGTATCACATGACTTGGCATTATTCCATTAAATCCACAATACACTGGCACAGCATGCCAATAAAATAACCACACACAGTTTGAGTTTCTAAAATGATGTTATATCATTTCATTGTTTGCTTTTTATTTTTAAAGATCATAATTAATCACAACCAGTTGTGATTTATGCTAATTATGCTGAGTTTTCAGTGAAAGCACAATTTCACACCATTTCAAATATCATATAATAACCAATAACCAGATAATCAATCAAATAACCCGATAACCAGAATGATTCAAGAAACACTAAATGACTCTAGAGACACTAAATGACTCTAGAGACACTAAATGACTCTAGAGACACTAAATGAATCTAGAGAGACTAAATGAATCAAGTAACACTAAATGAATCTAGAGACATTAAATGAACCAGGAAACACTAAGTGAATCTAGAGTCATTAAATGAACCATGAAACACTAAATTAATCTAGAGACACTGAATGAATCAAGAAACACTAAATGAATCTAGAGACACTAAATGGATCTAGAGACACTAAATGGATCTAGAGACACTGAATGAATCAAGAAAGACTAAATGAATCTAGAGACACTGAAAGAATCAAGAAAGACAAAATCAATCTAGAGACACTTAATGAATCTAGAGACACTGAATGAATCTAGAGACACTAAATTAATCTAGAGCCACTAAATGAATCAAGAGACACTAAATGAATCTAGAGCCACTTAATGAATCTAGAGACACTGAATGAATCTAGAGACACTAAATGAATCTAGAGACACTGAATGAATCTAGAGACACTAAATGAATCAAGAGACACTAAATGAATCTAGAGACACTAAATGAATCTAGAGACACTGAATGAATCTAGAGACGCTAAATGAATCTAGAGACACTGAATAAATCTAGAAATACTGACATGAAGCTTCATAAGCGACATTATCTTCGTAGCTCCGGTGCAAACTGGTGGGGTAAAAATGTGTGTGTAAATAAAGTGCAGAGACCACTGTTTCTGCACTGTATTCACACACTCACACATACAGAAAAATAAGATTCTGACACTGATGAGAACATTTGGGTGTTGTTTTGGCCTGTGGCCAACACTCGAGGTGCATTAGCATCACATTCAGACACCACACACACACACACACACACAGACACACACACAGTCAGACTGCTTTACTAGACAGACAAGCAAATATTCACATTTAACAAGTCTGATCATTTAACACACATACACACACACACACACAGTAGCAGTAATAAAGCCGTCTAGTTGACTGACAGCCTGTCACTGTCCTGTTTGCTTCTTTTCCCAGGAGTCTCTCTCTCTCTCTCTCTCTCTCTCTCTCTCTCTCTCTTCTCTCTTTCTCTCTCTCTCACACACACACGTCTTTTCTCTTTACCTTTTCTCTGTCTTTTTCTATCTCTTTCTCTTTTTCTATGTTTTACTCTCCCAATTTCTCTCCCACTTCTCGTTATGTGGGTGTGGCAGTCTAGTTAATGGCAGCTCAGCACATTTGTGTGTGAGAGAGAGTGAAAGAGAAACACACACAGACAATAAAATTTGTGCTTGTAAAAGTTTTTAGAGGAAACAATCAGTCCAGCAAAATAAGGTAATGC
>NC_132878.1:28333260-28483260 GCF_030463535.1 Salminus brasiliensis
CTGTAATCACAGGTTTGTCTGAGTGTCGCTAATATGTTTAGACAGGGGGTGGAGCCAAAGCTGTTAGCACACCATTTCATCTCACACACACACACACACACACACACACACACACACACACACACACACACACAGACATATAAACACAAACAGGCCAGCGGCTGTAGCCTGGCAGTGTGTTCAGCTGCACTGCAGACTGACTGAGTAGTCTAAAAAGTTCACAGCTGACAGTAGGCTCCAAACAGCAATAGCGGAACCCTGTGTGGAACTACACAGAACCGGCTGTAAAAAGTGGTGCCATACGCTGTGCTGAGGTGGTTCCGGTTACTCCGTCGTTCAGCTCCATGGAGAAGCCGAGTGTTGTGTTTACGGACTAAAGCAAGTCACACCCTGTTCGAAACCACACAGAGTTACCAAACGTCTTGCTGTGTCTTAACAGAGGAGCTGAGAGCTGGGCGTGTGTTTACAGAGATGATATCGGTGACAGTCTAAGTACAGCGTTTGTTAGCAGTGTTAGCCTCGCATCTCCCACTGTAAACTCGAGAAGAAAGAAGATGGACGACTGAATCTCAGGCAGCTGATCAGTCATGTGACTTTGATTAGTTTTACCAAACCGTTCCTTTAATGTCTGTGGCACCCCAGCCAAACACCGCTGAACAAAACAGCAGATCGTCATTATAAGAAACATGGGGAATGATGAAGACGTGTCTGTTTAAACCCTAATTAATTGAAACCCTAATAATTCAGCCATGTCACTCCACTGCTGTGTTCTCTCCACTGGCTTCATGTAGATTCAAAACCCTGACGCTGGCCTACAAAGCCAAGAACGGTCCAGCCCCTCTGTACTTGGCAATGGTCAAAATGGTCAAAAGCCGATCCGCACCAAGAGCCCTTCCAGCTTCAAGTACGTCTCGGCTCGACCCGCCATCCCTCAAAATGGCGGGTCAAGCGTCCAGGCTTTTTTCTGTCCTGGCACCGAAGTGGTGGAACGAGCTTCCCCTGGGTGTCCGAACGGCCGAGTCGCTCGCTGTCTTCAAACGCAGACTGAAGACCCACCTCTTCAGAGAGTACTTGGACGATTAGAGTACTATGGTCACCTTATTGTATTGTGTTTAGTAATGTCTAAAGCTTAGAGGTATCTTTGAATTATTAGTCTATTCTAACTAGCTGAGGTTGTTCTTGGGTAAATAGCAGAGCACTTTGTAAGTCGCTCTGGATAAGAGCGTCTGCTAAATGCCTTAAATGTAAATGTAATTAGATGGGAGTACTGTGAGTTTATTCCTGTCTCTGATCATTTAAGACCCATTTGATTCACGTCTCTGTATTTTTAGAGATGCTGCCTCACACCGGACAAAAATTGTTTGGACGTTCCTGCAAGCTGTATTTAGGGCCAGAGCCCCTATTTCAGAGCTCCTGCAGTGGATATTAAAAAAAAAAACTTCCCAAACCACTAAACAAAAACTGAAAACTACTTTGAGTAAGTAAATGTGCTCCGTCTCCAAACGATGTCATGATCAATGTTATCACGTAGCAAAAAACATGCTAGACAGCGGAATCAGAGAGCTGTTCACTATGGTAACCAGGAAAGCATGAACATCAGCAAATACCGAATTTGACCAAACATTTCCGAACAAAGACAAACAGAAGCGACACACCGACCAAACCTTAGTGTTTGTTCGAGTTCGTCCAATCAGTGTGCTCTTATGGAAAATCTACGTTCCTCTGCTACCCTCTTAGTAAACACAAACAGAACACTGTGACGCAGCCTAGCGGAAAATATTTCAAGCATGTGTTTGTTTGAGCGTGTGTGTGTTAGTGTTTAGCTAAGGCTGCTAATCGATTACCACAGTAGGTCCCTAATGAGCTATTTTATTGATAAAATTGAAAAAAAAAAAACTTAGTTAAGCAAGCATCAACACTGTGCAGAGCTCACAGAGAGATAAAACCATCTTAACTATCTCACACACTTACACACACACACACACACACACACCGAATGGAAGTTCTCCCAGAGGCGAGGCAGAGAGTTTAGTGTTTATCTAAAGAGAGGTGTGTGATCTCTTTTTCTTTTCTCCCTCTCTCTCTTTCTTCTTCTGCTCCTTTGTGTTTGAAAGCTGCAGTGTTTGTGTTTCCCTTCGGCCATGGAAAACAGTCAACAGCAAGGGATTATGGGTAAACCCACAGTAGACAGAGGCAAAAGGGATTCTACAGTAACACACAAACACACACACACACACTGTACTGCCTGTATTTGCAGATTCAGATACAGTAGCTGTACTGTTAGCCTGAGCTTCTGCATCTACGCTGGACACACTACAGCACAGAGAGAACTCTAACTAGCATAGAGATAGAATAACTAGCATGTAGAACAAAAGCTTAGGAACAAAGTACAGCAAACAGAGAGAAATGTATGCAAACATAAACATTAGCACACAGAGAAAAAAACTAGCATAAAGACAGACTAACTAGCATTCACAGAGGAAAAACTAGCATACACAAAAAACTAGCACACAGAGAAAAAAACTAGCATAAAGACAGACTAACTAGCATTCACAGAGGAAAAACTAGTATACAGAGAGAAAAGAACTAGCAAACAGAAAGAACAGAGCTAGCAAATAAAGAGAAATGCTATCATACATTGGGAAATAGTAGCAAACAGAGAAGTGCTAGCTGACAGACATCACAAACTAGCACAAAGACTGCATAAAATAGCATAAAGACAGACTAGCATTCAGAAAACAAAAATAGTACAAAGACAGCCTAGCATATTCAGAGGAAAACTAGCATATTCAGAGGAAAACTAGCATAAAGACAGACTAGCATATTCAGAGGAAAACTAGCATATTCAGAGGAAAACTAGCATAAAGACAGACTAGCATATTCAGAGGAAAACTAGCATAAAGACAGACTAGCATATTCAGAGGAAAACTAGCATATTCAGAGGAAAACTAGCATAAAGACAGACTAGCATATTCAGAGGAAAACTAGCATATTCAGAGGAAAACTAGCATAAAGACAGACTAGCATATTCAGAGGAAAACTAGCATAAAGACAGACTAGCATATTCAGAGGAAAACTAGCATATTCAGAGGAAAACTAGCATAAAGACAGACTAGCATATTCAGAGGAAAACTAGCATAAAGACAGACTAGCATATTCTGAGGACAACTAGCATAAAGACAGGCTGACTAGCATAAATAGACTGAAACTAGCATACAGAGGAAAACTAGCATTAAGACAGATTGACTAGCATAAACAGAGGAAACCTAGCATACAGAGGAAAACTAGCATTAAGACAGATTGACTAGCATAAACAGAGGAAACCTAGCATACAGAGGAAAACTAGCATTAAGACAAACTAGCATACAGAGGAAAACTAGCATTAAGACAGATTGACTAGCATAAACAGAGGAAAACTAGCATACAGAGGAAAACTAGCATACAGAGGTAAACTAGCATTAAGACAAACTAGCATACAGAGGTAAACTAGCATTAAGACAGATAAGTGTAGACATAGAAGAACTAGCATACAGAAATACTAACTAGCATACACAGATCATTAAAGAGCAGCTTAGACTTTCCACAACCAGCTACCAGCAAAAGCTGGACTTGAGCTGGATGACAACGCCATATTAGTAACGAGGGACGAAGGCTGCTGCATAAATATACAAATATACTGTTGTGGTGGAGGTCACCTGTTTATGGGGTGGTGCTACCTCCCTGAGTTTTTGCGGGGTGGGATGTCTGCTAGCATATAGACAGACTAACTAATACACAGAGAGAAACTAGCATACAGACACATGTAGAAGCAGACATAGACCAAGAGCTAGCGCACAGACAGAGACCAAGCTTACAGAGAGATACACAGAGAGAAAACTAGCTCACAGACGCACAACATAATGACAGACGGCTAGCATATAAACAGGATCAGTCGGGTATGAGGCTGTGCGGTGTGAACAGCAGACAGGAGAGAAAAAGCGGCAGGAGAATAAAGCGTGAAGCGGTGTTCTCTCAGTCAGGGTCGAGAGTTAAGAACATTTAAAGCTCAAAGCTCTTCACCGCCTCACACACTTCAACACTTCAATGCTTCACTGCTTCAATGAGAATATACCCACTTTAGACCCTTTACACACTCTCAATGGCCTCATGCTGTGCATGTGTGTGTGTGTGTGTGTGTGTGTGTGTGTGTTGAGAGAGCTTGTCACGCTTTCAGCGACTAAATTCAAGAATAAAGCATCAGAGAAGAGGAGAATCCTGGACTCTGCTTTCATCTAAAGCTGTTCTCAGAGCAGATCCAACAGCAGATGAAGAACAGCAGCGGCACTAGAATGGAGCCCTGCAGCACACCTTGTTCATCAAAAACTGTCTCGAGATCAGTCTTAGCAAACTTCTGAAACCTTCATACAGGAGAGCAAATCTAAAACCGAGACACAGAAGCCCCCTCATGCTGTTTTCAAGCGGTCTCGGTTTTATTGGAAAAAATAAGTTTCCCTCCAGGGGGTACCATGAATACGTCCTTCAACGTTGGACGACGCAGTCATGCACACTGAAAGTTTTCACTGTAGCTGAACAGTCATGGAAAGAAGAGATCATTCAAGATATAATGTAATGTAATAATAAACTAGAAAAATGTATTTCCTGAAGAAAAAAAATGCAAGTGGCTGCCGAGTGTAGTTGCCGTGGTAAGTGGTCTCTGGTTAGATGGGTGTCTAGGGTGTCTCAGGAGGTTTGTAGTTTATAAGGTTTTCAGGCGTGTTTAGTAGTTGTTAAGTGGTTCCTATGTAAGGTACTTGCTTTGGTGTTAAAACTAGTTGCTATGTCACATCTGATGGTTGCTAAGATGTCACTTTATGGTTGCTGTGGTAACCTGGTTGTTAAAATATTATGGTAAGTGATTGCAAGGGTCTTCTTAAGTGGTTGCAAGGGTGTTGCCTTTTGATTCTGATGACATAGGGGGCACACAAACTTTTGCCCACTTATAAAGTTATATATTGACTCAGGGTTTAGATCATTAGCAACTCTTGACTGTGTGTGTGTGTGTGTGTGTGAAACTGAGGCAGTGTGTGAGTGGCTGTGTGGAACAGTGTGAATGTAAAACAATCAATAAAACGTATGTATTTGTAGATTTAGATCAGTATTCATAACACACACACACACACAGGTTCAAATGTTTATTCCATTATTGACAGACAAAAACAATCAAACACACACACACACACACACAATACAGCCAAATGCACTTGTTCTCACATAAGGTAGTGTGTGTATCTGTGGCTGCACTCCAGTATGGCGTGTTGAGTAGAGCTGACTGTAGGAATGGTCATGCATGGAGGGAGTCACATAATACTGTGTTTGTATGCTCAACACACACACACACACACACACACACATCTATGTCAGAGCAGTACAGCATAACACTGAAAACGCAAAAAACAACAGTGAAACGCTACTGACTCACCACCAACTACTGACCTTCTATTTATACACATGAGAGAGGAAGAGAGGAGAGAGAGAGAGAGAGAGAGAGAGAGAGAGAGAGAGAAAGAGAGAGAGAGAAAGAGATTAGAGGGAGAGAGAGAGAACGAGAGAGAGAGTGAGCAGGAGAGAGAGAAAAGAGAGAGGGGGGGCAGAGTGAGAGAGAGAAGAGAGGAGAGAGGGGGAAGAGAGAGATGAGAGGAGAGGGAGAGAGAGAGAACGAGAGGGAGAGTGAGCAGGAGAGAGAGGGAGAGTGAGCAGGTGAGAGAGGGAATAGAGGAAAGAGAAAGAGTGAGCAGGCAAAAGAGAGAAAAGAGAGAGGGGGGGCAGAGTGAGAGAGGGAAGAGAGGAGAGAGGGGAAAGAGAGAGATGAGAGGAGAAAAAGAGAAAGAGTGAGCAGGAGAGAGAGAGAGAGAGAGAGACAGAGAGTGAGAGCACATGGTTTGAATATGACTCGCCCCATTTTCTTCTGTTGAATCTGATGACCACAAATGCTTGCGCAAAAGGCAACTGGCAAAACATGCACACACACAAACACACACACGCACATACTGTGTTGATCGAGCTTTAGGAATTTTCAGCACCACCGAATCAAACGTCTGAGTAGGTGCATGTAGGATTCTGACCCTGTGTTGGTTTCGGAAAACCCTGGTTCTATCAAAGAAATCAGCGAAAGCCCGATATTATCCTGCTGTAGAATCCATCTTCTTTTCATCTTTAGCTTTTTTTTTTTGTTACAGATAATTAAATCCATTCCTTCTCTGCCAGTGAAATGCTCTCTGTACCACTGGCTGCAACACAAGCCCAAAGCATGACTAATGCACCCACATGCTTAACAGTTAGAGAGTTGTTCATTTCATGAAATTCTGTAACCCTGTTCTCCTAACATACCTTTATTGTAACATACGTTCAGTCGACAGGACTTCCTAAAAGCACCAATAGGCTTGTTAGATCTTCCTTTTTTTTTAAGTGCTGACACTGGATTTTGTGGTGAGGATGCAGGTAAAGCACAGTATTCTTCTGATGACTCTTCCATTAAGGTTATATTTGTTCAGGTGCCACTGCACAGTAGAGCAGTGCACCACCACTCCGGAGTCTGCTATACCTCCCTTAAGGCCTTGGTCTGATATAGAACTTAAGAACCCTTGAGGAATCCTTTCTCCTAAGGAGTGTTTAGTCTTTGTAAAAAGTGTTCTTATTCTAATGGTTGGGCCATAATGGTTCTACATAGAACCCCTGGAGAAACCCTACTTTAAGAGTATAGACCTCTAACTGATCTACTGTGATCACGTGAATAATGTCAAAGTTCTGTAGGTGTGTTTTGATTGACAGAGCTTTAATTTAAAAGTTACTTTTTCCCCTCAGAATGAGAGCAAACGGAGCACTAATGCAGAAACTACGACATTTCCCTTTAAGAGCGGGACAACACTGAGTGTGTGTGTGTGTGTGTGTGTTTAGGTCTTGCTGTTCTACCTATTGAAACTGTGACAGAGTTAATCTCCTCGCTGTCACTGCCGATTAGAAGAGCATTGATCACACACACACACACACACACACAGACACACATTTATTCTCTCTGTACTCAGTGTGTGTGTGTGTGTGTGTGTGTGTGAGATACTATTCAAGGCTGTATGAGGAGTTACACTCTTTAAAAAAAATGATCGATTTAACACAGTGTGTGTCTGTGTGTGTGTGAGAGAGAGTGTGTTTGTGTGCACTACAGCCAGTCAACTCCACTGTTTTCTTTACGGGTCAATAATTCCTTCCCGGGATGCCCTAATCTCTCTTTAACACACACACACACACACACACATCTCCAACAGCCGTTATCTCCGCCATCAAATTGCACACATACACACACACCTGTTCAATCTGTGACCGTTTGCTCACACTGACCCGATTTTCTGTCTGCGGGTCAGAGGTTCTTTATTGTTGTGCATGATGTCACTAACAAGCTGTTAAAGGCCGTTAGCAGAGCCACGCCCTTTAAAACAGCACAATCACATTCCAGTCATTTCAGCATGACTGTAGAAAGAAACGCTGCTTATGGAACCAACACATGTTCTCCTGTGGTAGCACTGGAACGTTACACACACAGTTCCAGTCGAACGGATTTCAGTCGGACTGAATGATCATACATAGTGAATGAAGCTGTTTGTTTGAATGAATACAGTTTGTGTATAGCACAGATGTGGGATGCAACCTTTGCTAAGTCAGTTTGTGCTGCTAGAGCTGCCCTGACCGACTGTAAGTGATGTTACTGTGAAATAAAAGAGGCTCAGCCATGAACATGCATTCCAACTAGAGAAGCACGACTGCAATTTTCTTGGCCGATTCTGATTATAAACGGTCGTACCGTGTCCTATTTTAATTGACATCATACACAAACATAGAAATGATCACATACATTTAAATGACTTTAATGTATAATTTCCTCAATCTCAAAGAAAGTACAGTAGAGTTTTGGCCAAACTTCTGGCTTGGAACTGGCTTTTAGTAGGTTGAATGCGTGCTGTGGCACAAGCTTAAACTATTCAGACAACACTGTAGCACCCGTAACACTGCTACAACGGTAACATCGCTACAACCATAACACCGTTACAGCGTTTGTATTGTATATCGTGGGCTCAGGCAATGTATCAAGTTTCTAAAGCCTCTATCCTCAACTACAGAAACTGGCTGGTCATCCAGTGCTATGAGCCATTTGCTCGTCTTTACTTTGGTCTTTTCATTGCTGAAGAAGAATAGCAGAGGCTGTTATTGCACTCTAGCTAGCTTTAGCGTATTAGGCAGAGTGATGGTGTTTGATGGTGTCTTAAAAATGTGTTGCTTCAAATATTTTGGCAGTTGTTCCTCCATGACTTACTGGGGCCTTGCAGATATTGCAAATAGCGAGCTTGTTTTGAGACAGATCAGTGCATTTTAAATGGCACTGTAAGAAACTCCTTACATCATGATTTGAGGGCTGATTTCCTGCCTCAGGTTTAAGATAGCTTGCCATTTTTGATGGGCCCTTGAATTCTGAATTGCGACTTTTACAGGAGAATGTCATTTAACTTGGGTTGTCCTTCAAACGTCTTGCTGCCATACTTTAGACTTTTTCCTTTTTCTGAGACATGGTTATGCTATAGCTAGCCTAGTTTACCAACCACTCCACCCAAGGATATGCCTCTCCTATCAGGTAATCACCAGCAATCACAGACATTCAGGGGACTGCCTTAGAAATGTGTTGTATTTTGTTTCAGTTAGGATCATTTCAATCAGTCGATTCATCATGAAATGTTCAAACAGTATAAAGAGCAGCTGGAGTTTTTCAATGATGTAAAAACAATTGAACCAAGAAATGGAGTTATGAGGTTTTGATGTGACAGTGCTGATATATTGACCAATATATTCACGCACATGTACAGTGATCTGATAAAGTCTGTGTAATTTCAGGGTGTCACCAGTAACTCTTATCTGAGCCACAACGCACACTGTACCTTACAGAAATACACACTCCCACATCATTGGGCGTGTGATGATGTGTTATCATTACTGTAATAAATTACACAACAATACTGTTTTCCCGGTGAATGATGAGTACGGCTGTATGTCAATGTGTTGTTGATGGTGTAATTGTAACACACAGTCCTACATGTGGGACATTAATAATGTGAGGCCTTTCGGACATGACTGTATGATCAATATGTCTAGAACACTGAACTTCTGCATGGATCACTGCATGGACAGATTTAGACTAGAGATGGACCGCTCTGTATTTTTGGGGCTGATACTAAATGAGGGCAGGGCTGGATGCCACATTCACCTTTCTAGGGCAACTTGGCTTCTGTAATGTTCAATACATCGCCTCTCAAGATGAAATGTGGTTTACTCTTTCATCTAGTGGCTGAATGACTTACACAGAGCTACACAGCAACTAACAAAATATGGATCATATGATCTGATCAGCTTTGAGGATTGGTTGAATTATCACCCGATGACTGATTGCATGGTTGGGCTGAAAATCGCCTGATACCGATTTATAGCTGATCGATCCGTCCATCTCTGACTTAGACCAATTGGAAAGAGCCTGTTAACAACAACAACAGCCAGTGTTTAGTTGTCTGCATAGCACCAATGAGCTGATTGGATGGCAGCCCATTATGACATCATCTTATTTTATTACTTTTGCTTCCTCCATAAATAGTTTGTTTTTACAGTCTCGTATAGGTCCTTAATCTTTTTTTATTACATACAGGAATGCTCATTGTGTGATTTATCTACTTTACTAAACACTGTTTTTGAACCATATAGAAACCTTTTTCCTTAGACCATAGAACCAATTTCAGCTGAAAAAAAGGTTTAAAGAACCTTCACATGAACAAAAACAGCTCTAATAAGAACGGGAAAAGGGTGCTTTCATCCATAAGTGTAGTGGAACCCTTTTTGGTGCCATACAGAACCAATTTTAAAGGTGTCTTAAAGGAAATGCTGACAGAAGCTTTCCCTTGTATATGAAGAACGATTATAACCAGGCAAAGCCGCTCTCTCTTGAAGAATGAATGGAAAGGTTCTACAGCAATTTAAGAGTTTTTCCTAGAACCTTTACGTTATGTGGACTTTAAAACACTCGCCCATCTCGTATACACAAAGAACCATCTCTTGGAGGGTTTTGTAGAAAACCCCAAGCTCAGAAGAGCCACTTATCTAAGACAACTTTATTTGTATGGACAGGCAGATTATATACACGGTGTGTGCCCTTAAATTAAGAGGTTCTTGAAGGGTTCTTTAGCAAAAGCAGTGGTTCTATATGGAGTCACAATGACTTAAAGTATTGAATGGCCCTGTGTTTTTCTCCATAACCGTGCTGTATACAGCCCTCTTTGCTAAGAGCATAGTTACAGTCCGTAATCCCACAACTAGGAGCTGTTTATTCAAACACACACACACACACACACACACACACATAGTAGTGTGTATTACATGTGATCTTGATCTAATGAGTGACAGATTTTCCGTCTGTGCAGTTTCGGTTTAGTAAAGCCAAAGATTCTACATAGAACCAGGACAACATGTGGATGCTTATATGGTTCTTTGCTGTGGTGAAAAAGCATTTGTGGTTCTATGTGGAACCTTTTAAAGAACAGCTGTATATAGCACCAAGAAGAAACTACCATTTCTAAGGACTAATTAATAAACGCTTGCTGCTCAGAATCAGGAACAGACAGTAAGAGGGTGAAATTGGGACTACAGTAAATGTAGGGGTAAAATGTGGGTAATTTGAACTGAAGTGCTGATTTGCTGCAGTGCAGTGAGTTAATCTGAGCGAACGCTGGATTAATGATCAGCTTTATTCTCATAATCTTTAATCTCTGCTCTAAAGTGATAATGGCTTCTCTCTCTCTCTCTCTCTCTCTTTCTCTCTCTCTCTCTGTCACACACACACATAGCTGTTTTCACATGTTTAATTGCAGTCTCTCCCTCAGTGTGTCAGTCTAACACTGCTGTCCATATCTATATTTGTTTGTTTGTTTGTTTGTTTGTTTATTCTGTGTGTTTTTTTTACCATCAAAAAACTTTTCCGGCCGACTTCCTTCTCCTTCAGGAACACTACAGTCCTGCTTGCATAAATAATTCAACAAACAAATAAATAAATAAGCACAACACTTGACTATTTACGTCAGTTGCTATTTAAATTGTTGAAACCCTATTAACCATGTTCTAACCATGTCTCTTGCTCGCTCTCTCTCTTGCTTTCTCTCTCCCTTCCCTAAACGGCAGGTTAACATATTATACTTTTCTTCCTAGAAAAAATGTGTGTTTGCATTCTACATTCCATAAATACAAATTAGCATGTGCACACACACACACACACACACACACTAACACAAATAATTTTAGTTATGTTATAACTTATACACGTTATTAAGTGTTATTTTCTATGGAGGTCCAAATCAGACTTGAATATACTGGGTGTAGTATTCATGTATGTATGTGCGTGGGGGTTCAAAGCTTTCCAGCATAGCGACCCTTGTGCCTTCTAGAAATGAGGACAAGCTTAAAATCGATACCGATAGTTCATCAACAACATGCTCATCAAATACACACACTCTGTTAGTCCGGACTCGACCAAAAAGAGTTTTACAGTGAGGGCATAGTTCCACTTTTTCCTAAATTAGGGGTGTTCAGTATGGTTACATGTATTTAAAGATATTTTCACGATACACAATATTTAGTGCAATACACAGGATTGCAGACAAAATGCATCAGTAGTGACAGATTCTTAAAAGCTACTGTTTAATTACTCTCCCGTACTGAGTTCAGGGATTTTATTCAAAATCTGCTGCACTTCATCTCATTAAACACCCCTACTTACACTCTCTGGAACGAAAAGTGAGAATCATTAGTACTATACAAAAACCTTTTCATTAGTATCTAGAACTTCCTTTTCAGTACTATATAAACCATCAGTTCCTATACAAAACTTTTCATTAGTATCTAGAACTCCCTTTTCAACACTACATAAAACCATCAGTCTTATACAAAAACTTTTTGTAGTATCTAGAACTCCCTTTTCAGTACTACATAAAACCATCAGTCCTAAACAAAAACTTTTTCATTAGTATCTAGAAATCCCTTTTCAACACTACTTAAAACCATCAGTCCTATACAAAAACTTTTCATTAGTATCTAGAACTCCCTTTTCAACACTACATAAAACCATCAGTCCTATACAAAAACTTTTTCATTAGTATCTAGAACTCCCTTTTCAGTACTACATAAAACCATCAGTCCTATACAAAAACTTTTTCATTAGTATCTAGAACTCCCTTTTCAACACTACATAAAACCAGTCCTATATTTAAAAATTTAGAACTATATTGGATACATATTGGTATTGGATAATTAGGCCGATCCACTGAACCGATTCTTTCACTTTAATATGATGGTGTGAGACTGCACTAAATGTGCAAATAAATAAATGACAAATGGCAATTTAGTACATTTATATCTACGTGTTAATTGGTTATATTATATAAAGTAATGATTAAGTCAATGCCTGGTGGAGAGGTGTACGGTTTAATAATACGGTTTAAAAATATATCGACCAATATGCAAAGTTTATGTAGCAGTATCGGAACTGAAAAAGCCGGATCGGTACATCCCTAATATAGAGATCTAGATACTTATCATTTATAAATATATCAGTATCTAGTATCTAGATATCTATATAGTAGTAAAAGGTTAAAAGTTCTAGATACTATTTTTGCATAATTTAAACTACTTTTTAAAAGTGTGTAAGTTACTATTATGGATACTTTTATTTGTACATATTAATATTTACATATTATTTTTAGTTATCTTATGCTATATTCCATTGAAACAAGGTTTTCAAATCAGTTCCATGTGAATGGAATGTGTTACACAAACACTCAACCTGTGTAAGGGGTTTACTGTTACACAACTGGTTTGTGTGAAACTGCTGTTCATATCAGAATTAAATGTCCCACATTTCTTCAGGGACGTTTCAGTTAGATTTTAGCACAATTTCACTTAAGTCACTCTAATAGATGGTATCCGCACTTCTGTTGGAGTGTGTAAGAAATGTTCATCATTAAACAACATTGCTGGTCTGAATGTATTACCTCATTAAACTCGGCGTATCTGCGGAGTGTGTGTTTCTGTAGGGTGGGATGCCTGAATGGTTAAAGTGCCCCGGGTTTAGAGTGTGAAAAGGGCTTCAAATACACACTTACACTTCAATAACACACACATTCACACTAAGATACACCCACTTATACACATCTACACAGTGTCCTTTTACAATCTCCTTCACACACACTCACAACACACTCTTAGGCTTACTGATTTGTCAGATGCTCTAAAGTGGAGGCTCTTCAACACACACACACACACACACACACACACACACTGACAGTTCAGCAGGATAAGCAAACAAACATTAAGGGGCTTAGGAAAACAGTCCAACTGGTGTAAAACCACACACTGCTGTTTTATCACCTGCTCTGATCCACGCACACACACACACACACACACACACATACATTCCAATTCTCCCACCCTGAAGTGTTCTCAATCTGAGGGAACAGATTCCAATTTAAACCAGTGTTCGCTCACACACGTTCCACTACACACACTCCTTAGACCCATCTGATTATGTCCCACTCCGCCCGACAGCAAGCTGATACACATGAAGTTTAATACTTATTTAATATTCATATATTATATTTATATACCAAGTGTTACTATTAGACAGATCAAAAGATAAATAAAGGGACACTCAGCACAGAATTAGTCATGATCCTAAATAATTCATAATTAATATTTACTGAATAACTGAATAATTCATTATAGTTTTTTAATAGTATACAACTTTCATCTACAAATTTCATAGTAGATACAGAACAATTTAAAGCGACTGCTGAATATTTTTTAGAAGAATAATTCATAGTGGATCCTTAATAATTCATAGTGGATACTGAAAGATGTTTAGTAGATACTGAATTTATTTGAGATACTGAATAATTTATAATAGATACAGATTATTAATATTGGAAACTGAATACTGAATCGGATATGGAAAAGATGGAATCATTCACAGTCTATACTAAACAATTTTCTAGAGATACTGACTAATCCATAGAAGACACTGAATAATAGATACTGAATCATTTTTAGTGAATACTGAATAATTAATAGTAGATACTAAATAATTAACAGAAGACAGAACAATTCACAGTACATACTAAACAATTTATTAGATGCTGAATAATTCATAGTGGATACTGAATCATTTATAGTAGATACTGAATAATTCATAGAAGACTAAATAATTCACAGTAGATACTAAACAATTAGAGATACTAAATGATTCATAATAGTTACTGAATAATTCATAGCGGATACTAAGTCATTTATAGAAGATACTGAATAATTAATGTCAGAATCTAAATAATCTCTAGATGGTACTGCAGTTTAAAGGGTTTAGTCATAGAAAGCATTTTAAACAGCAATAAGCAAGTAGAAACGATGAGGTCAGTTTTGCAGGCACAGTAATCTGAGATAATTTCTTAGATAACATCTCCCATAAATTTCTTCATCCAGGCGTTCGTTAAAACCCTGCATCCCTATTTCAATCAAAATGTTTGTTTAAGTTGGTTTATTTGAAGTACGTGTTGTTCAGCTGCTCTTATGGTTTCCACTCTGAGTGTGTGTGTGTGTAAGTGTATGTGAGTATGTTTTACGGGCTTAAGCTAAAGCGGGACCGTAGACGCCTTAATTAAAATATTCCCCTCTAGTTTTCTAGGAGAAATCAGAAGCATGTGTTGGACCCCGGCATGCCCCAGCGATCAGCACTCCGCCCGGGATAAACACTCAGACCGAGACGGAAAAACACCACGCGGACATAAAGCCTGGGAACGTTCTCAGCTCAGCTCCTATTACTGAAGTTTAGCTACACTATTAAACTCTAATTGCATAATTACATATTCAATTACGGCCATGTGCAAAAATGTGCGCACCCCTGTTTAAAGTACTTGCGTTGATGAACAGGAAACAAATTTGAGTATTTTTCTGCCCAATTCAGACAGCGTTTCTATTTATTTGCTGAATTTAATACATTGGAAAAAAATACATATCCGCCATAAGTTTTCTGCATGTTTTTATATATATGTCCAACTTTAACTTTTTTCCAGTCTTTTGTGTACAGTGTATACTTTTGAGCAGATCTCTGTAAAGGTTCTGTCTGCTTAAATAAAAAGGTGGAGAGTTCTTCAAGGATTATTTTGTAAAGACATAAAATCTATTTAAAACTCAAAGAACTCCCTGAATGCTGAAACTGTCTTCGGTCTGGTTAAATGGTTCCTCCCTGTGACGGAAACCCCCTGGTCCTTTAACCGATGGCTTATTTCTGAGTTTTGATTTTAAGACCTAGTATTCAGCAACTGCTGGTAAACCTAATGTAAAGCTTATGTCATTTGGGACAGTGAATTGAAGTGTGCGCGCCCATACAGGGGCATAGTAAATACTAAATAGGGTCCAGTACCATTTTGAGGTCGCTGTAAATCATATTCGTCATTTTATTTACTGAAGGCGTTTTATTATATTAGCACATTATTTTCCTAAATGTAAGAAATAATGATTAAAACAAGCAAAGTTATATTTTGTAACGTCATAAATATCTTACAACAGTCTCAAAAGGGGAAAGAGGTGTTATGTGATATTTACATAAAACATTCTAATAAAACTACCCGTCTAAAAGATTATCAATGGTTTAATATGTGTTAATTGGTGGTTATTAATTAGGTCATAAACGCTATGTCATAATACATGAATACACGCAGTCATATCACAAATATAAAAGGCAAATGTGGTCTGAGATGCCAAACAGTGAGCCTATATTCATCTTTGCTGTTCTTGCTGGTTCCTTTACTTACTGTGTGTTCTCTATCAGTCAGCGTTAAACTTCTCAGCTGCAGCAGAGATCTGTCAGGCGATCACGACTATTGAACTCCGATCAGGATTCAGCTCTTTTAATCAGAAATAATCATTTTTGACTTTCTCCATTCTGTTTTCTGGATTCGTTTGATGTTTTGGGGCATCTAAGATGTATTAAATTAATTTTTCCAATAAACAGCAAAAACACAATGTTGTGGAGTGTAAAACACCACGTCACCATTAGTTTAGGAGTTACACCCGTTAACACCAAACAGTGCTGCAAATGTGGAGGTAAATAACACTGCGTGGAGCAGAGGGAGTGAACGTAGTCACTTCATAGGTTAATGTAGGTCTAATGAGAAAAGCTCCTGTTGGTGTTACAATGTAGAAAGTTATGAAGAGATCTCTGCTGCAGCTGAGAGGTAGAACACTGACTGATGGAGAAGCCACAGTAAGCTCTGAGCTTTAACAGTGTGGCTGAATGTGGGCTCGCTATTTGAAAAGCAACAGGACACTTTTACGTGGGACAACCGCTTACTAATTAATAACCATAAATAAGCATACTTTAACCATTCATAAGACCTTTATATACAGATAATTTACCAGTGATAAATCAACACTGTTAGAGTCAAATGAACACTGCTGGTGTTACATCTGTTAAAACAGTGCTGATGTAGCACTGCTAGATTGGCTGTATAAGAATGGTCTTATTTTATAAAGTAAGATATTCCACGAATACGGATATTTCAACTAGCCGCAAGATGATTTGTACTTGCTTACACGATCAATAATACACTGTAGCTATTAAGCTAAAATCTTGCATCTCCAAAATGCCAACTTAACAAGAGAAGGAAAATACTCACAATATAAAGAAAAACTGCCAGATTTGACTTATGATAACAAGTAAAAAAAAAATGGGGGGGGGGGGGGCACAAATTGTGGCGGACAACATTTACACAAAGAATTTCGATTAAAGGTGAAGGAGGAAAATGAAGCTGAGAACATGGCACAGGTAAACTAAACAGTAACTCTCCCTCAGACTCAGATCATGATCCAGGATCATAACAGTATCTTGATCTTGGACAGGCAGTGATGTGGGACGGAGTGAAGGTTTACAGTCTGCATTTTCCACACAGTTTCTCCACTCGCTTCAGTCAAACTACCCGTCAGAAATAATTCAATAAAATAGCAGCAGGATTTTGATGTTGCCGGGGAAAATAGAGACCCTCTACATAAAAAAACAACAAAAAAAATCTACAAAACAGCGACTTTACCGTAATCTTAGCTGTAAGTTAACCCCTTAGGCAGTCTATGGCCTACCGGCAGGCCAAACGTGTTATTACAGACTTCTATTAACAAAGAATAGCCCCCCCAGGTCGTACAGAAGCCCCCGTCATTACTGAGTAATACACCTTAGTGTGTAATAAGCCTTTCTGAGTTAAGAGGTTAATGTAATAAGATTAAACAGCGGAGAAGTTCAGTAGGCCCGTCCCCCGTCCAGTCATTAACACTCTAAAGAGTAGCCAGCGATTTTCAAAAGGGTCAAAAACAATACAATAAAAATCAGAAAAACAGAGACACTGTGTTTTGCTCTGTGATTTAATAAAGTACAGAATTCTTAAATGTTCAAAGCTGGGTTTCCTAAAAGCGCCTCGGCCCCAAAGTGATTTTTAAATAGTCAAGCCAGCATCGCATTGAACACACACACACTCTCTCTACCCATTAAGGTGATCTTAGGTGCTGATTGTTTATGGGGTGTGTTTTGAGTCCCTTGTTCAGCACAAAGAGGTGGGGCCTTTCTTTCTGTCCCTACACACCTGACCCAGGTAAGCCAGGTACAGGTGAGCCAGAGCCGACCACAGTCAGAGTGAGTGTGTGTTCAGTAAATGTGTGTGTTTGTGCTTTAGAGGGTTCACTAACCTGTCTTATACACACAGAGACAACACATGCCTTAGTACTGAGGTATAAGAGGAGCGACACACACATACACACTAGACACCGGACACACATACTGAGTAATATTGACCACAGCTGCCATTGTCTCCTTCTCTTTTTCGCTCTTTCTGTATTTCTCATTTCGCTCTCTCGCTCACTCTCTCGCTCACCTGTCTTTCTCTTCTTTGGGGCTTTTTCACTTTTTCCTTCACTTATTTCACTCTTTTTTCACTCTCATGTCTCTTCTTTTACTCACTCTCGCTCTTTTCTTTCACCTCAATGCGTTTTCCCGCTTTCTCTTCTATCTCTTCTTTCCTAGCTTTCGCTTATTTTGCTTTTTCTTTCTCTTCACTTTCTCCTGTTTCTCAGTGTTTCTCTCTTTTTTCTTCCTATTTTTCTTTCCTTCTCTTCTCTTTCTCTCTCTCTCTTTCTATGGTCTTTCTTATCAACTCCCTCTCTTTTTTTCTTTGTCATTCTTCCTCTCTTTCTCTTTTGTCTCTCTCTCTCTCTCTCTTCTCTCTTGTTCTCTCTCTGAGTGTCCATAGACCATGTCATGCTAACACACACACACACATACACACACACTTTCTCCCTCTCTCTCACACACACATACACACTTATACACCCACACACCCCTGAACACTTTCCTTTCTCTCCCGCATACACACAATACACTTATTTTTTATTTTATTTTTTTTTTTTTGCAATGTTGGCCTTTAACGTGTCACACACACACACACATGGCACGCATGCTCTTCACAGTGGTCACACACACAAACACACATTCGCAATACACATTCACTTACACACAGTCACACACAGTCTCACCTGCTATTTTGTGTGCTCCACTCCACCGGCTCCAGTATTTTGGCCTCCAGCAACGCGAGGCTGCAGATGAGTGCGAGCGCGCAGCAGCAGCAGTGCAGCACGCGCCGCCCCGCCGCTCCCATCTCCCCCTCACACACACACACACACCATCCCCTCCGTGCCCTGTGGATGTGTGCGTGTGCGCGTCCGTATGCGCGTGCAGTCCAGTCTAGCGAGCTCGTGCGAGTGCAAATAAATAAATAAAGAAAGAAAGAAACTAAAAAAGAGGTCAAAAAATAATAGTAGCAGGAACAAACACCGAGTCCAGGTGAGGATCCGCCGCGTTGCTATGGCACCCGGACCCCGGCCGCCACGTGCGGGCCGGTGACGCGGAGTGAAGCTCCCGAGCTTCTGCGCAGCTCACGAGACTTTTAACGGCCCTCTAAAGAAGGAGAAACAGCCGCTGTGGCAAAAGTGCAACGCAAATAAACAAACCAAACAACGTGTAAACACGCAAACGAAAAACGAAACGCGCGAGACTCTGCTCGCCTAGCGAAAACTTAATAAATCAGAACTCACACGCGCGCGCGAGGAAACGCAACAGCGCTACGAAACTGGTAGCGCGCGCCTGACAGTCCGTGATTCCATCGGTGACGTGAAAGCAGGCAGTTGGTGATAACACTGACGTTCATTAAAAACGCAAACATACAGCGATGTAAATCCGTCAAGAAGACGTTGGAGACTACAGCGCGTGCCTTGAGGAGAGGAATTCCATCAGTGACGTAACAGTCAAGCCGAACAAACAAACAAACGTGTCAAAGAAATCCGTTTTTTGTTTTTTAAAAAAAAAAAACGTCCGTTAAACGTCCGTTACTTTTGAAACGTTTAGAAACTCCAGCATTCCATGCGCGGGCTCAGTCCAACACACACGGAGAAAGAGAGAGACTTCCAGCCGCTCCGCGCGCTCCGTGTGACGCGCGCTGCTAGGAGACGCGGCGTTCTGAGCTCGTTCTCAGCGCGAGCAGCACGGCCACGCCTCCGCGCCCTGCCCCTTCGGTCACAAGCCACCAATCCGAGCGCGGCCAGCGTGACACGTCACTGCCCTCAACCCCGCCTCACAGAAGTTCTCCGCTCTCAGCTCATGAACACACACCTCCAGACTCGAGTTTGTGGCACTTTTTCTCATTTTATCGCTTTTAATCTTACAGTAATCGCCTAATATCAACTGTACCACACATGGTTATTCACTGCATCCCTTCAAACGTTTGACAAATGTTGTTTGTAACCTGTTGGCAGAGTAAATAACTACAGCGCCTTCCTAGCAAGCGGCTTGTTTACGTTAGCCGGCAGTTCAGGTCTTATAGGTGCTCTTTAAGGCGTATTTTAAGCCTCGTCTACGTGCTTATGAAGGCGAGCCGCGGCTTCAGAGCAGCAGGGGCAATTTAGAAGTGTTAAATCTGGGAGAAGTAGGGCTTCTCTAGGTGTGTTCGGTTTGGAGCTGTTGTTCCGTAGACGCTACTGCCCTCTATCGGCGGCGCAGACAGTGAGATAGCAAAGTACATCAACTCCAGAGTGTACTTTTCTAAAATAAACACAAATCGGTTGCAAATACACCACAGTCGCTGAAGTTAAGGCGCTAAACGTCTTGTACACTGCGGACAACTAGCACATACTAAACCTGCATGTGTGTGTTGTCGTGTTTATTTGCTCTGCTCGTGTTTTCTACCGGATTAACTTGTCTTTTCTTTTCAGAAAAATGAACTGATGAGCTGGGGCTCTGACGGGCAGCTGGCCGGCACTGTGGCCTTCTAACAGCAGGGGTGTGTGAATGTGTGTGTGTGTGAGAGAGAGAGAGAGAGAGAGAGAGAGAGAGAGAGGTGTTTGCTTGCTAAAGTGTTCGTTTTTTGGACTTTTTTACGTGACAGAAAATACAAGCCTGCTTATTATTATTATTATTATTATTATTATCCATTTTTGTATTTATATTCTGCCCAATTACATTTTCATGAATGTCTCAGCTTGTCATAATCCAACTAATTAAGTGATGCCAATATGAATACATAGCTAAAATGAAAGACTGGAGCATTGTAGGTTATTATTAAAGACTGCAGCATGTTCCAGTAAAAAAATGAACACATTCATTAATTAGTTAATTAATACATTTAAGTGTACTAATGAACCTATTATTATAAACATACACACACATGTTTATTTATTGTTTTCTTTCATAATAGTAATGGTGACTTTTTGCAGATTAAAAAAAAAAATCAATTACTATACATTCTGTGTATACGTTTGACACATACCTAACACAATATGACCCAAAGCATAAACAATTGGTGGTTAACAACTTGTTATTTTTCAGTGGAAGGAAATACACACATTTTGTTACAGGCTGTTTAGCTCATTTATACAAACGTTATATAACTGTTCATTCATTTAGTTTAACATTCAGTTTCTGTTACACTGAGTATCGAAATTCACAAATATATATATATATATGTATATTTAAATGAATATATATAATATACTGTGTATATATATATGTACAAATAATAATTCATAAATAAATAAATATGTAAATAGATTTTTAAAAGTTGAAAATGTAATCTTTTTTTTTGTGTAAGCATAGAATTGGAATTGCTTTACTTAGTTGTTAGTTGTTTATGCAGTATATTATTGGATAAATCAGGGATTCACCGATTTGTGCCAAAAGTATAGAAATTGCATTACAAACAAATGTAACATTAACTCTGTGGAGGCTTTCGTTATGAAGGCAAAATCAGTAGAATAATAAGAAAATAAAAGAGTGAAGTGTGTAATCACATAATAAATAACAGTACAAATATGTATCATATATATGAGTGAAAATATGTATCATAATGTGCATAAACATTCTGCTTTTCTGCAGTTCTGTGTGGGGTGTTCCTGGTATGCACTGGTCAATACCTACCAAAAGTTCTCCAAGAAAGAACAACCGGTGAACTGGCGGCAGGGTCATAGACACCCAAGGCTCATTGATGAGATCTATGGAGGCCCCACCTAACAACTTACAGGTCATAAAATATCTGCTGCTATGCCTTAGTGCCAGATAACACAGGGTGCGTTCAGAGGTCTTGTAGAGTCCATGCCTTAATATGTCAGTGTTATTTTGGAGGCATAAAGGGGGACCTGCGGAATATTGGGTAGGTAGTTTTAATGTTTTGGCTGATTGCACCTCTGGTTAAACTCCATGTGTAGCTGATGGATTCTTTAAGTGGAAATGAGCCACATAGTTTACGGAAACACGCGTCTGCCCACTTTAACACACAATTCATGTTTATTTACTGAATTTAAAATATTTTGTAAAATATATCAAATGGACAGGGGCAAAAATTAAATATGTTATAGTTGACTTGTTTTAATTCTGTCAAGTCAGTAAATATGCAGAAAATGTGTCTAAAATGTGCAGGAAAATAATTTAATATTTTAAAATATTAAATATTTAATTTTGTTCCTTTTTGCGTATTTCTTCTCTTATTTGCACCTTCAACAACACATGTACTTTAAAAAGGGATGTACAAACTTTTGCACATGACCGTATACAATCAATGTCTGAAGGGGAAAAAAAACACGTTGCTACTTTTTATCATTAAAATGTTCTTCAGGGGTTCTATAGTGTGGACAATGCTTCTATATAACTCCAGTAATGTTTTGGACACTTCTGTGGTTCTTCAAATACAATGAAAATATTTTGTTGTTTCCACTGTTACGCATCAAATGAGAAATTTACGTACAGTGTCGGACCCGTTTTGCTAAGTGTGTAATGTGTGTAATGTGTGAACTCCAGCTGCTCAGAACACCGGTGTGAAACTTTAGCAGCTTCTATAAAGTGACAGCATTAAGTACAGTGTATGTATTTACAGTCCTGTGCATAACATTGTACACTCCTGGTCGTATGTCATGTGCTGTTGATGTCCTGAGTGTAAATAAATGAACATATTCAGAAAATCTATTTTTTCTGAACATTTTATACACAATTTCTCTTTGTTTACTGCAATTAACATGCTGTAAACAAATAAGACATACCATATTATTATGCCTGTGCCATTACTTTTGCACACACCAAATGTATATATTTTTTTAATTCAGTAAATAAACAGTAACTGCGTATTATGATGTGTAGAAGGGTGTCTCTGTAGACGATGAGTTATGAGTTATTTACACAACACAAAATCAACTATACATGGAGTTTGACCAGGGGTGTGCAAACATTTGCACATGACTATTAAAGAAAGTGCCGAAGAAGGAGCATGACTGATCTTGCTTCTTTAGAACCATGTTTGCACCTTATTCAACTTTTAATTAACTGTGTGCCTGTTATAAGAATTAATTGTGTTGTTTTTAGGTGTAACGGTACATTTGGTGTAGAAGACGGACAGAATGTGCTGTCTCTGTGTGTGTGTGTGAGTGTCTGTGTGTCAGTACTTCATCTGCAGCTGGTGCCGAGCTCATATTGCATGTTCTAACGCCCTGACGTCCGCTCACACACACAAATACACACACACACTCGCGCACTTCACACTCTCAACTTTGAACACGTCTAAACACACACATACACACACTTCTGACCTTTTCATATTAGCTTAGTGTCGAAGGCTTAATATAGAACTCAGCCTCTACTCTTAAATATGTGTATGTGTATATATATGTGTGTGTGTGTGATAAAGTGAGTCTGAGCAAAACTAGGCTGAAGTAAATGATTTAGTGCTGTAAGCTAGAACAAACCTCTCTCTCACACACACACACACAAATACTGATTGTGTACAAATATAGTAAAACATAAGAACAAATAAATCAGTTAGGACTGAAGCTATGAGAACTGCATGCCTGAATCGTCACACACTTACCTATTGCAAGTCGCACCCATTGCTGACACAGATGTTCTAATGCACACACACAGCTAGTCTAGTGAAGCCAATAAAATAGGACTCTCCGGAGCAGATAAACATGAACCTATTGGCACCATGCCTAATACCAGACATGGGCTAGAGGGGTATAAAGCCCCCCAGCATTGAGCTGTGGAGCAGTGGAATTGTGTCTGGAATGATGGTTAGTGCTCCATCCAATACTTTTGGGATGAGCTGGGAAGGTGGGAATGAGGTGGGGTGATTATCATCCAACATCCTGACCTCACTAACATTCTTGTCGGTGAAGGCAATCAAATCCTCACAGCAATGCTTCAAAATCTATTAGAAAGTCTTCCCTGGACAGTAGAGAGAGTTACTCCAACAAAAGCAGGATTAGCTCTTTTTTACGTCTTCTGTCTGGGAGAGTGTGTGATGGCATTCAGAGCAGTGTTTGGATGAGTAAGACCTTTTTATTGCAAAGATACACACACTCACCACTGATGTGTGAAGAGACTTACTGCTGGAGAAATAGTGATAGAAATAGTTTAAAGGAGCATTATGTGAGAATTGGCATTTCAAGGGCATCTCATGGGCTCCCCCTACAGTCGAGAAGTGTAATTTGAGACACCCCCAAAGGACATGCTTTTTACATGCATTTTACAAGCAGTAAGAGTCAATATGAACTAAAAGAAGCATGTGAACTGGCAAGGTTGAGAAATATTACAGGATTTTACATAAATATGACTCCCATTCACCAAAGTTACAGAGTGCAGTTTCTGTAATGCCAAGCCAAGTCTGGAGTAGCAACGATAGTGGCGCTACTCTCGCTATTACAGGTCAACAAAGCATCCACATGATTTTCGGGTAGAAATTCTACATTCTACAAGCATTTTAGAAACTCCCCATAAACAAGCCTGACATCCCTCCTCGGCCACTGCAGCTAGAGTACACGTTCTCTCGCATGACAGGAGCAGCATAGGCACAGGCTGGGTTAGTCCGAAATCAATCAGGGGACGTCCACAGAGGGCCAAAAATAAACAGGAACAGGAAGCGGTCATCAGAGTAGAGCTGAATTAAAGCTCCGGTGCCGCCCTACCAGTTTCCTCTCTTTATCACCAGCCTAAAATACAACCTCACACACACACACACACACGCACAGGCTGCACAGTGGACTGATGAGGACATACACTGACTTTAATGATACTGAACGAACGCCCACCAATCAATACCTTACCAATTAGCATTGTGCTAACTCAATCATCACACAGTCTCCTCAAATCGTGTGGAGCTGTTCAGCACTCTCCAATAGACTCCTCAGCTGATCTCTCAGAGTCATTGGTCTGATTATGCTCATCTGTAATGAAGGTGACCTAACAATGAAACACATCAGCAGTTGCGCTCTTCACACCAGTGCTGAGTGTGTGAATCTTCACTCTGATTTAAGAACAATAATAAGCTCTTGCTGATCCAAACACTGCTCTGAATGCCATCACACAATCTCTCAGACAGAATCCACCTTCAGTCAACGAGTGACCACCTGTGTGTGTTATTCCAGCTTCCAAATGCTGCAAAGCACCCAACCTCTACTAACCTCTATCACATGATGCTTTTATATTTGGCATGAAAGCGCTTATGACCGGTGATGTGTAAGAGATATTTGGGAATGAAGGTGATCTAACCTTAGATCACTGTATTAGTACATGAAGCTTGGTCTTCCTAATGGGTTTAAATGAAAAGAGAATACAAGCATAATATAAAAGCATCCTACTTTATTTGTTTTTGGCTGACAGGTTTGTGCTTTCACCAGTAAAGAGTACATGTGACCAGAAAAATGTCCCCAGAGATTCTAGATTGCTGTATTAGCACAATAAGCCACATTAAGCTTTCTTTAAAATTTGTCCCTGTTTTTGATCATTTTGATTCTTTTACTGGAATGAGTCAGCGAGTCAGGATTTAATGAGTGATTCATTCAGACTAAACAACTCACCCCAACCCAGATGAAGAGGTCAGAAATGATTAGCATCCGTCACAAGTGATCGCAACCCTTTAAAACACCAGAGCCGTGTCCGAAACTTTACTATACAGGGCACTATTTTGGGATATTCTAGTTGGGGTACAGTGTTCAGTGCACTGTAACAATCCCACAATGCACCGTAAAATATAGTGTGCAATAAACGGACATGGAATACCAGTAATCTATTGCGTTGTTTGGTTAGGAGATTGGCATGCAGTTTCTCTGAGGAAGACCAGTGGTTAGATTGTTTAAGCGACATACTTTGCTGTCACACAGCAGTAAGCTCACACACGACAAGACGAAAACGTTCTCCTTTTGGACTCGACTACCCAAAACATTCTCCTTTCAAATTTGACTACCCTGTGGAATTCTGTACCCTATAATAGTAATCTATATACTGATGTGGATTTTCACATTGGGTCAGTGATAATAAGTCACCTAATCTCAAACATTGTCACTGTCAAAAAACATGCAGATCTACAGGGAGTTCTAGCGCTTCACATATACTGCATGTTTGCTCCTGACAGAGCAGCACAGATCCTCAGCCTACATCTGTGTTTAATCTGACTATGCTGAGCCGCTGGAAACCACTGGTGTAAAATACTGGACACTGTGTATTAGTGCTCTGGAATCCTTCTCAAGAGAGTCGAGTTCTTCTTAGCAGCTGCTGAGCTTAATCCAAACAGATCAGAATGAGCTTTCAAATATGTGGGTTAATCAGCAGAGTGTGTGACATGCATTAAGACTGACCTTTGTCATTAAATACTTTTTAGATTCTTATCAGGACCGTAGTGTGGGGCATCCATGTGGTATTTTTTTGCATGACGGTGTGGCTTATGAATCATTAATGGTGTATACAATGAGGAGAAAGAGCGGTACGGCCAGATTTCACAGAAATGGTCAAACCTCTGGTAAGCCTCATTTATGAATGAGAGAATGTGTTATTATTACATTATTTCCTCCATACGTCACAGTACAGCTGCTGGTTTGCTTTATGAATCTGGCCAAGGGTACTGACATAAGGGCCCCCACACTTAAAGGGTAATACTCTACTGAAGGGCAGTCCATCAGGCTACATGAGACCAACATTAGACAATCATGACAGATGACATAAACCTGCAGTTGTTAAGTTTCTATAAAATGAACCATTTCACACCAAACCCACTCTGAATGACATTGGTTCGGACAGGACAAAATGTTAATGTGGTCCTGAGCTTCCCCAGCGCCGCTCTGATTATTTTAGTCCTGTCCGTATTCACATTTCCATCTTTTCTAAGGCAGGTGTTGTTTGCTGTGCCATGATTAGTCCCCCACGCATCTGTTTATCTCTAAAACGTCACCATGTGATGCAAACATCCAGATAGGCAAAACGTCACTGTCGTCCAGAGACGTAAATTTGTTTGGTGTAATAGCCTTTGCCGCAAATGTAGTTGGTATGTGAGTGCTAATGTGATGAGAAGGCTTTTCCTTATTATAGTCATAGCCATAGATGCTAATTGGTGGGGTATAACCTTTTATTTTTTGTTAACGAAATTAGTTTTGTGCCTCCAGTGCTAATTGTTAGAGAATAAACTTCCATTGCTTGTTAACTACATTAGTCTCATAGCTTCAGCTGTAAGTGGTGAGCTATAAGCTTCCATTGCTTGTTAACTACATTAGTTTCATAGCTTCAGCTATAAGTGGTGGGCTATAAGCTTCCATTACTTGTTAACTACTTTAGCCCTATAGCTTCAGTACTACAAGCCGGATTCCAAAAAAGTTGGGACACTAAACAAATTGTGAATAAAAACTGAATGCAATGATGTGGAGATGGCAAATGTCAATATTTTATTCGTAATAGAACATAGATGACAGATCAAAAGTTTAATCTGAGTAAATGTAACATTTTAAAGGAGAAATATGTTGATTCAAAATTTCATGGCGTCAACAAACTAGTTGGGACAACTAGCAATAAGTGGCTGGAAAAAGGAAATTGAGCATATAACGAACAGCTGGAAGACCAATTAACACTAATTAGGTCAATTGACAACATGATTGGGTATAAAAAGAGCTTCTCAGAGTGTCAGTGTCTCTCTGAAGCCAAGATGGTAAGAGGATCACCAATTCCACCATTGTTGCGCAGAAAGATGGTGCAGCAATACCAGAATGGTGTTACCCAGCGTAAAATAGCAAAGACTTTTAAGTTATCATCATCAACTGTGCTTAACATCATCAAAAGATTCAGAGAATCTGGAACAATCGCTGTGCGTAAGGGTCAAGGCCGTAAAACTCTACTGGATGCTCGTGATCTCCGGGCCCTTAAACGTCACTGCACCTCAAACAGGAATGCCACTGTCAAGGAAATAACAGAATGGGCTCAGGAATACTTTCAGAAATCAAAAATGGCCTTGTCCCAACTTTTTTGGGATTTGTTGAGGCCATGAAATTTTGAATCAACATATTTCTCCTTTAAAATGTTACATTTACTCAGATTAAACTTTTGATTTGTCATCTATGTTCTATTACGAATAAAATATTGACATTTGCCATCTCCACATCATTGCATTCAGTTTTTATTCACAATTTGTTTAGTGTCCCAAATTTTTTGGAATCCGGTTTGTAGTTGGTGGGGTACAAGCTCCTTTTACTTGTTAACTACATTATCACCATAGTTTTTGTCCTAATTGGTGGGGTATAAGCTTCCATTACTTGTTAAGTTGTTGTGGCACAACAGAAAACACCACTACCTGCTAGTGAGAAATTACACCAGTCCGAGTTGATGGGGTATAAGCTTCTATTACTTGTTAACTACATTAATCCCATAGCCTCAGTCCTAGTTGCTGGGGTATAAGCTTCCATTACCTTTTAACATTACTAAGTCCTTGTGAAACGAGCGATGGGATGTAAGCACAGGCTCTTTAAAGTTCAGGTCTCTATTTAGCACAATTCTGTCAGAGCTGTGTAAAATATGCATTTGGGTGTGACTGTCCACTGGGGAATTGTACGCCATTATAAAGTAGCTGTTTCACCAGTGAGTAATTTGGTGCACGAGTCGTTTAGACTCAACGATTCGTCCCGCCCAGATAAGCAGATAACATAATGATTCAGAATCATCCTAACTTGTGTCTGTCTGAATCTGAGTCATTAGTGCTGTTTATGAGCTCAGACATGAAAAGGCCCTTTAGGAGCTTCACTGTTAATGCCACAGGATCAAATCATATCAACACTGAGGTGCGTGTGTGTGTTGAGGTTGAGCCCAAACAGACGTGACAGAACAATAGCCTCCTGAAATAGTTGTGCAGTAGGAGTGAGGCATGACAGGTGTGTGTGTGTGTGTGTGTGTGGTGAGGGTGATGGGGCCCTCAATCATTGTGTAACATAAAAATGCCCACATAAATATGTAGCTGCAGAACAGTAAACCTTTAACAGTTGTTCCGTTATAATTTAGGACGTTACGAATGCAGTTTATTCAGCTGCCAGTAAACAAATCTGAACACTGGTATGATGGTGTAAAACTGGTAACGTCTTGTGCTGCAATTGTTTAGATGGCGAACATGCAGCAGTGTTGTATTCACCCTCTGTTTGATATTGTGAACATTCCTAGGCAGCACAGACACTCAACTAGTCATAGCTGTCTCTGCTGATGCACTGATGGACTGGCTGTGTCTCAGCAACTTGAACTTTCTCTCTTGTATAATCAGAAATTAAATAACAGTGAAAACACTTGTGAAGTTTTAGTATGTTTAAAGCAAAAATATCATGGCCACATAATTAATGTGCATTGTGTTTGGTGTAACAGTTCGGTGTAGTCAGTATCACAGACTAATTGGCTAACAAGTAAGAGAATAATTATTATATTTATAGCCGTAGATGTCAATTCGTAGGGTATACTATCCATTAGCCAGTAGCTGAAATGATAATAAGAGGACATTTAACTTCCATTACTTTTTAGGTACATTAGCTTCATAGCTCCAGTGTTAATCGATGGGGCAGGAGCTTTTATTATTTGTTAGCTATATTAGCCCTATAGCATCAGTACTAATTGGTAGGGTATACACTTCCGTTACATCTTAGGGACAGTGTGAATTGATGGGGCAGGAGCTTTTATTATTTGTTAGTTACATTAGCCCTACAGCATCAGTGCTAACTGATTTGAATATACCGTGTTAATAATTCCAACTTTACAAATGGAAAGTAGGATCCTTTAACTAGCCTCACTAGCCCCAGTGCTGATAGGTGGGATATAAGCTTCCATTACGTTTTGGCTACATTAGCCTCACTAGCTCCAGTGCTGGTTGGTGGGGCATTAGCCTCTATTAGCCTATAACTGGAAAAGCAAACATTTTGCATATGTTGTGTTTGTTGAACTATTACTTTAATGCACACCGTATGGTAGTGGTCTTAACACATTACTGACTTGATTGGGTTTATTTAGAGACGCTGGGTGAGATTAGCACAGATTTGCCTGCTGAGAACGTGTTTGTGTGTGTGTGTGAGAGAGAGAGGGCGAGGGCGAGAGAAAGGAAAGGAGAAAGGGAGAGAGAGAATGGTGCAGTAAAGGTGTGAAATTGGCTCATTATGTGTCTGAATATTCCATCAACACCCTTCTGAGCTTCTCTATTATAACCGCCCCACCTCCACACACACACACACACACACACACACACACAACACACACACACTCAGATTCTTCCCTCCTACACACATTTTCAGGATCAGTGGGGAATCATGAATAACAATCTTTTTAAGCCCCACCCACTTACCCCCAATGGACCTGAACAGAAGGCTTCTGGCACACACACACACACACAGCTGAGTTTGTGTGTGTGGACAGGAAGTCGGCCTTAAGCTGGTTGTCACGGTGAAGCAAAGAACATGACGGAGAAACTCTGGATGTGTGTATATTTGGATATAACAGGGTCTGTGTGTGTGTGTGTGTGTGTGTGTGTGTGTGTGTGTGTGTGTGTGAAGTAGTGGTAAATGTGCTGTGAAATCGCCGTGGCGACTGTGACGGATCCTCATTTCCACCAAAAGTGCAGAGGAATGTGCACACATTATTGCTTTTGTTCTTACACACACCAAAACTTGTGTGTGTGTGTGTGTGTGTGTGTTTGTACCAGTCCACTCCTTACAGTCATTTCTTGAAGGTGA
Source organism: Salminus brasiliensis (assembly GCF_030463535.1). Classification (NCBI taxonomy): domain Eukaryota; kingdom Metazoa; phylum Chordata; class Actinopteri; order Characiformes; family Bryconidae; genus Salminus; species Salminus brasiliensis. The sequence goes on from NC_132878.1 coordinate 28,363,951, forward strand.
TGTGTTGGAAGCTGGAAAAATGGCCAAGTGTAAGAATCTGAGCCACTTTGACAAGAGCCAAATTGTGATGGCTAGGCGACTGGGTCAGATGCCTAGAAGACTTAGGTCTTGTGTGGTGTTCCCGGCATGCAGTGGTCAGTACCTACCAAAAGTGCTCCAAAGAAGGACAACTGGTAAACTGGCGACAGGGTAATTGACGCCCAAGCCTCACTGCTGGGCAGGTTGTTTTTAATGTTATGGCTGATTGGTACATTGCCATAATAAGTGCATTTTACGAAATCTGTTGTCTTCCAGAGCCATACCAATATTATGAGAAACCGACAGTTACTGAAGGTAAATTATGTCTTTGTTGAAGTGCTCTTTACACAGGAAAGAAAAATCAGACCTCATTTGGCCACACTGGGAAAAAGTGTAAACAGAATCCAGCTAAAGTAGATCCAAAAACGATCCGGTTCTAAAACGCATGGTAAGTCATTATGCGCTAACACACATATGTGGGCTACAGTCTCAAAGTATCTGTCATATCATCCATATTTATGGTACATGTTTCTAATAAAATGGCCAACGAGTGTGGGCACGTGTAGATAAGTGTTTCCAGTAAACTGGCCACCTAAGTGTATTGCTTTTTTTTTTTTTAAATAATATAGATTAGCCTAGTAGTGTGTGTGTGTGTGTGTGTGTGTGTGCATGTGCATGTGCATGTGCATGTCTGTTTTACACAATGACAATAAATGGTTTGTTAAGTGCTCGTAAGGATCATTTAAAGAGCCCATTACGTCTGCCATATGGATGTATTGATTCTGTGTGCGGGTGTGTGAGATATATTACTGTGGTATTGATTAAGTGTCAGCGTGTGCAAGGGTGTGTGTGTGCGTGTGAGTGTGTATGCGAGTGTGTGGTTCTTCTTTCCTTGTTAAATAATGCATTAATTATGGAGTCCACTCTACTGCTTAAGAGACTTAGAAGCAGCACCCGTGACTAATCGATACACACTCAACCTGCCTCACAAACCCCCCTGTCGCCAATCACTAATCAATACCCTTTCATCCCAGTGTGCACGTACACGTTTTTCAATAACGCCAGCCACTGGCGATGTTAAATCACAGATAAACTAACAGCTCTAAACACTTCTTCAATACTGGGTCATTTATTTACTCTGTGCAGTTGTTATACCTGCTGTTTCTCTGGGATGAGTTCCAGCCGGGGGCAGTTTATTCTACTTTCAGGTTTATTGGGGGGTTTTTTTTGTTTTTATTTTTTTACTACTGGTGTGTTTAATGAGAACTGGGTTTAGTGATAGTGTTAGTGGCTTTAATTATAATTGGGTTTAGTTTAAGTGAGTTTAGTTTTACTGGGTTTAGTTATAACCAGGATTAGTTATGATTAAGTTTAGTTATAACTGAGTTTAGTGGTTGTAGGTTTAATGATAACTGGGCTTAGTGATACTGTTAGTGGCTTTAATTATATCTGGGTTTAGTTTAAGTGAGTTTAGTTTTACTGGGTTTAGTTATAACCAGGATTAGTTATGATTAAGTTTAGTTATAACTGGGTTTAGTGGTTGTAGGTTTAATGATAACTGGGCTTAGTGATAGTGTTAGTGGCTTTAATTATAATTGGGTTTAGTTTAAGTGAGTTTAGTTTTACTGGGGTTAGTTATAACCAGGATTAGTTATGATTAAGTTTAGTTATAACTGGGTTTAATGGTTGTAGGTTTAATGATAACTGGGCTTAGTGATACTGTTAGTGATTTTAATTATAATTGAGTTTAGTTTAAGTGAGTTTAGTTTTACTGGGTTTAGTTATAACCAGGATTAGTTATGATTAAGTTTAGTTATTATACCAGGGTCTTGTTATAATTAGGTTTAATTACACCTTGGATTATTTATAATTAAGTTTAGTTACACCCTGGTTTAGTTATGATAAAGTTAAATTATACTGGGGTTTAGTTATGATAAAGTTAAATTATACTGGGCTTTAGTTATGATAAAGTTAAATTATACTGGTAAAAAAACTGATAAAAGTGTAATTTAATTAAATCTGGAATAATTTATGATTAAGAGATTACTAGTTATAACTAGGTTTAGTTATGGGGTTTACTTATATCTAGGTTTGATTTAATTATGATTATGATTTGTTATAAGTGGGTTCAGTGATTATTACGTTTAATTACAGTTTTTAGGTTTTAAATAAAGATGAAAATGAAGATACAGGTTGTATGGAGTTCTAGAATCTGTGTTGTCTGGGTCAAGCAGGCACTGGGTGTTTGGTTTGAACTCAGGTTTGGAGTTTGAAAAGCAGATTTTGGGTCATGCGAGCAAGGCTGATGACGGGACAGATCGCTTCTGTCCAAAAACAGCTGGGCTCAGATTTTCCTCTAAATCACAGCATTCTTACTGAACAGAGTCAGCGTTTCACACACACGTACACACAGACACACACCGCACAAACATACACATACACACACTGGAATCCTGAACATCCCCCAGTTTAAACACAAAGCAGTCTCTGAGTGTAATTAGCTTTATTTATGGTTTTATTTTTAGCTGTAGTGACACCAGCATTACACAGAGACTGCGGAGCACAGCACAGCGACATGAGCTAAAGCAAACCAGCAGCTGCTTTATGAAGCTGTATATATTAGCTGTATAATAACTGTATATTTGTATAAAGTCAAAGTTATTATATTGTTAAAATATCAGAAATGTGTGATCAGGGTTTGTTCTTTTTGAAAAAAAAGAAAGAGAGAGAGATTTCAGCTTCATATACCTATAGACTTCCTACTGGGATGGGTGTATGTGCGTTTGGTGGAGTCTAGCCATGAATAACATTCCTGCATTCCTGCTGTTAATAACGGGAATCCTTCCCATACAGCCAGATTAAGTTAACCCTTTCAGGGAAATTTCACATAATTATCATTTAAATGTGACTGAGAGGTTATCAGTCAGTATGCAGTAAAATTGGCACATCTTGTCGCATGATTTTTGCATTACAGCTTAAATAAGACACAATTATTAGGAGTAAAATGTCAAACTTGAATAAATAAATTCTGTTATTAATCACTGTATGATTAGCCTGACATTAAAATGACTTTAACATAAAAAATCCAGACCACTAATATTACATTTCAAAATGTTTACTTTTTGAGTGTATAATTGAGTGTATACTCAAATGTGTTTAAAAGTAGTAGTGTTTTTCTTTCAGCCCCATATACTATCTCCAGTGCATCTGAAAGAATTGCAATATCGGGAGGAAGTTAATTTTTGTTAATAACTTAATTTAAAATGGTAAACTTATATTTTTATATTCATTAGATGGTAAAGATACATATTCTGTCCTTTTATTGTTTTATTTTTACCATACAGAAATCCAGCAGTATTTAATCTGGAGTTTGAGTAAATTACCATTCAAACAGTATAAATACTGTGTATCTCTCAGTGTAGTTCAACACACATAACCACAGTTCATGGGGAACTTGAGACCAAGCCACAGAAGGTCATTGCTGAAAAGGCTGGCTGTATCAAAGCATATTAATGGAAAGTTGTCTGGAAGGGGAAATGTGGTAGGAAAAGGTGCAGGAGCAACAATGACCACGGGCTTGAGAGAAAAGTTTATTTAAGACTGTTGGGCTGAGGCTGGTGTCAGTGCATCAAGAGCTGAAGGTCACTATCAAAGCAACCTGGTCTTCAGTAACACCTCAGCAATACTACAAGCCTCCATGCCATGCCGTATTAAAGGTAAAGGTAAAGGTAAAGGTGCACGTATTTGTCACTGTACAGTGTACACTGTACAGAGAAATGTGTCCTCCGCATTTAATCCATCTGTGGTAGTGAACACACACTCACACACACTAGTGAACTAGGGGCAGTGAGTACACACACACACACCCAGAGCGGTGGGCAGCCAACTCCAGCGCCCGGGGAGCAGAGAGGGTAAAGGGTCTTGCTCAAGGGCCCAACAGTTGATACAGTAATTGGTGGTAAAGGAGTCCCCACCAAGTTTATACATGAACAATACTTGTCAGAAGTGAGACATTTCTGTATTGAACATCATTTTCTGTTTTATCAACAGTATAACAAAAAAGGCTTAACATGTCTCACTTTAAGTGTAATTCAGATAAAACATGATCGTTTATATTTTAGTAATAGTTAGTTATACTTGGATTCAGTCAGAGTGAGTTTAGATACAGTAAGTTTAGTGGTGGGTTTTTTCAACTGGATTTAGTTTTAATTGAGGTTAGTTATGACTGCGTTTAGATATAGTGGGGTTAGTTATTACTGTTTAGTTGTAGTGGGTTTAGTTATGATTGTTTAAATATAGTCTGTTTAGTTTGACTGGGGTTAGTTGAAACTGGGTTAGGTTATGCTTTTGTTTAAATATAGTGGGTTTAGTTATAACTGTGTTGCGGTATAGTAAGTGTAGTTTAAACTGGGTTAAATTATTGAAGGTTTAATTATAAACAGATCTAGAAACTCATTACTGAAAAAAGGAGCTATTAAAATAATATGACTGGAAGGATGTTGATACATCAAAGGTCTTGTATTTCTTCAGATCTTTTAAGAAAATAGTTCAATGTTTTTCAGAAATATATACATGTTCAAACACCATGCCACCAACTGCCATGATCTAAACAATTTAATCCTTATTTTTATTTAATCCTCTATTTTTCTCTTTCTTTCTTACTGTGTTTTTCACTGAAATATTACTTTTTACAGATGCAGGAATATCAACCCTATTCAGAAAATACGTCTCTAATTTATAACGTCTCAGGCCTGTTAAATGTTTAAAAGTTTGTGTATGTCATAGCACATTTTATTACTGTGTAAAGGGTTATGCTAATATTTTTAGAGAATAGTTCCCTGTTTGTGTTTATATTGGAAACTGTGTGTGTGTGTCTGTGTGTGCTTGTGTATGTGTTTCAGCTGTGTAATTATAGCTGATTACTAGACTTGGACACAGTCATAACAGTGTGATAACATCTGGGGAAGTCCACACTACTGCAGGACACTAGTACACAAAGTATGCTTTCTGATTTATTTGTGTGTGTGTGTGTGTGTGTGAGAGAGAGAGAGAGAGAGTGAGTGAGTGAGTAAGTGAGTGTGAGAAAAGGAGAGACCCCCTGTGTGAGTGTTTTTCTTGTCTTAGACCTTTACGGATTTCCATTTAAATGTTTAATTATCTTCCGGAGAGTCAATGGCTAACAAAGCCTACATCCATACCAAAGGCCAGAGACAATGCAGCCCCTGCACACAAAGCACACACACCAGCAGGGCTGGCCGCTCTGGGGTCAGAATGTGTGTGTGTGCGTTTTGGAAATTTCAAGGATAAAGGTGTCTTGACTGCAGTAAAACAGAACTAATGTACAGAACCATGTACATAATGTATAAATGTATATGAGACATACTATTTTTATATACCGGTGCTTATATATACAGTATATATACACAATACATATGGGACATGTTATAACGTTTGTGTGTGTGTTGATATACTGTATTTGATTTACGGTGGTCTGGCAGCTGTGGTGTAAAAGTAGAAATGTTGATCTTTTGATGGACTGTCACATGAAGACAAGGAGAACGTAAAACACACACACACGCACACAAACACATTTGAAAGTGAGTCGTTGAATAGTTTTCATACTCATACTCTTTTTAACTCTTGGTGTCAAACACTCTGTCTCTCTCTCTCTCTCTCTCTGTTTTTAGGTCCAAGTTTCTCTCGCTTGTCTTTCTTTAAGTCTGTCTCACTCTGTCTCTCTTTTTCTCATTGTCTCACTCTCTTCCCCTTTCTATATATCTATCTATTCTTTCTATCTTCCTGTCTCTCTTACTCTTTCCCCTATCTCTCTCTCTCTCTCTTTCTCTCTCTCTCTCTCTCTCTCTCTCTCTCTCTCTTTCTCTCTCTCTCTCTCTCTCTCTCTCTCTCTTTCCCTCTCCCTGTGTTAAACAGCAGCATTGGTTGTTGGCTGGCTGCTGTTATGGCTCATTAATTCCACATGACTGCCTACCAGTATGAGCTGATGTGCTTGCAGTATGTGAGTGTGTGCACGGATTTCCTCCATAACTCACAACTCTTGCATTATTGATGTTAGATCCACAAAATGTTTAGGTACCGTTGGATAGAAAACGAATCCTCTGTATCTCCCCAGATATAGATATTTCTAGCCCTGCTCTTTGTTAGATCTGTCTAACCCTGCTCTTTGTTAATTAGCCCTTGTTTAGCAAGTAGGTTTTAGGTTTTATACTATGTATACCACCATTTTAGATAGCAGATATACCACACAATGGAGTGGGTATCTTTTTCATGTTAGATTTAGTTTTTGTTTTTGTAAAGTAGGGCTGGATAATATGATGATATTTTATGGAAATTGTGACATATTTAGTTACTGAGATAGAAGTGAGTGTATTGCAGAATAGTGTTAGTGCCTAAAGAACTGCACATTTCCTTCCAGAGAGTGTAATTAGTGCTGTTTATTGAGATCTCAGAACTGTAAGTTTTAAGAATATGTCACTACTGAAGCACTACTGATATTGATACATGTTAAAATATCACAATAAAAATTGTGTACTGTGAAATAGTTTTTTCAATTACCATAGCGCCCAGCCCTAGATGTTAAGAGTATAACAGGGTAGTCACGCACAATACACAGGTTAGTTACTGTGCGTAATGCAAATTTGTGACAGCGATTTGTGTATTTTACATTTCAGCATTTACACTGTGTGTATTTGACGCTTTTTTGAATCAGCTATACTTTTGCATATTTTTTTTTCTGTTCATACATCATGGCAGTCATGCTCAGCTCATAAATAAGAAAGTTTTATTAATATTAGTCACCAAAATGTACTATAAGTAATAAATATATCAAGCTCCCTCTGTTTCTCTCTCACTCTCGCGCCCGCTCCCTCTCTCTCTCTGTCTCTCACTCTCTCTCCCTCTCTCTGTCTGTCTCTGCCTCTCTGTTTATGTTTATGGAGTTGTCCTGCAGCTGTAGTCTCTGCTAGATAAGATGCTATCAGCCTAAGTATGCTCTGATCAGTGTGTGTGTGTGCGCGCGCGTGTGCGGGTGTTTTGTCTCGTAAGATAATGAGACAATAAACATACTGATATGCTGAAGGATGATAGTGTGGGAGTGTGTGGTGAACAGTAGCTAGCACTGGTAATGTGTGTAGTTGGGAAATTCCCACTGCTAGACACATACACACACACACACTAACATAGTCTAATGATGATCAGATCATCACATATGACATACAGCAGAATAACACACTACCACAAACCCAGTGCTGCGGTTCAGTAGAAGTCAGTGTGTATAAGCTTTACTTACAGTCATTTTGAAGCATTTCTATTGGTCCATTCCTCTTACAAGATTTTGTCACACTGTAAAGGTATTTCTCAGAGCTTCGGTTGCTAGGCTGTACCAAAGGTGTGTGTGGAGGACACTGCTCTGTAAACCTCAGAACCAGGCAGAGGGTGATTTCATATATGTGGAAATGGAAAGTCGTTAATCAGCTCACAGGGATGGGATTCGGTCAGCTAATTAGAGAATATCTTATGGATAAACACCAAATTAGATGATTAGGAGATAATGGAGATGTCATGTATGCCCATGAAATTTACCACAAACAAAAAATGAGTGATGGAAATCTGTCAACACAATCTGTCATCTTTTACATCCATGCTGATGATGTAGCACTGTTCTAAATTATAGCCAAAACCTCTCTTGGGTTTAAAGGGTCCGGACCAGGATTAGTTACAACGTCACTGAAGTCAAGGCCTCAGAGGCACCAGAATACGTAACATGAGTGTGTGTTCGTGTGTGTGCTTGTGTGTGTGAGAATGTAACTTGATCTTTCATGACTGTCCCTGTTTCGTCCCCACCTGTCACTCAAACCTGACCTTACTGGCCCCCAGGCCGTGAACTGTGTGTAACAGTGCATGTGTGTGTGTGTGTGTGGTTGTGTGTGTGGGTAAAGGAGATGACAGCACCCAGCACTCCTACCTCAAAAGTCGTTACTCAATCACACAGACACACTCACACATACACACTACTGTAATACTTGGACGCATTGTAAAACACACACTCGTCTCTCTGTCAGCGCAGGCGTGTTTTTGAACCGTCTTCCATAATATTGAACTGAAAAACATTTCCCACATCTTTTTTTTTTTAAAAGAACCCAGTATAAACATTCTCCACAGACTGAAACGGAAACACTGTAACACTGTAAGGTTCTAAAACCCCCCAGAATTCTGCTCCACTAAACACAGACACACGTTCTGGAAACACTCTGTAACAAGTGGAGAACGTTCCAGACTCCCAGTGTAGCACTTAGAGCTGTTAGACCCTGTATTTCTGTGTTTAATTAGGTTTTTCCACTATTTTAGAAGGTTTTCAGAAGGTTCTACATTTACATTAATGTTTACAGTTTCTAAAACCCCTCTGTCCACATACGCTTTATTACAGTGTTCTAGAAAAGTGAACAGTTTTTTTGTGCAGTTTCTTAGCGTTGTTACATTGAAAAAACAAAAGTGAGACTAAAGTGGGACTAATCTGGAACTAAAGTTGGACTAATGTGGGGCTAAACTGGACCTAAGGTTGGACTAAAGTGGGAATAAAGTGAATTTAAAGTGGGACTAAAGTTAGACTAAAGTGGGAATAAAGAGAATTTAAAGTGGGACTAAAGATAGACTAAAGTGGGAATAAAATGATTTTAAAGTGGGACTAAAGTTAGACTAAAGTGGGAATAAAGAGAATTTAAAGTGGGACTAAAGATAGACTAAAGTGGGAATAAAATGATTTTAAAGTGGGACTAAAGATAGACTAAAGTGGGAATAAAATTATTTTAAAGTGGGACTAAAGTTAGACTAAAGTGGGAATGAAGAGAATTTAAAGTGGGACTAAAGATAGACTAAAGTGGGAATAAAATGATTTTAAAGTGGGACTAAAGTTAGACTAAAGTGGGAATAACGTGAATTTAAAGTGGGACTAAAGATAGACTAAAGTGGGAATAAAGTGATTTTAAAGTGGGACTAAAGTTAGACTAAAGTGGGAAAAACATGAATTTAAAGCGGGACTTAAGTTAGACTAAAGTGGGACTAAAATGATTTTAAAGTGGGACTAAAGTCAGACTAAAGTGGGAATAAAATGATTTTAAAGTGGGACTAAAGTTAGACTAAAGTGGGAATACCGTGAATTTAAAGTGGGACTAAAGATAGACTAAAGTGGGAATAAAATGATTTTAAAGTGGGACTAAAGTTAGACTAAAGTGGAGATAAAGTGATTTTAAAGTGGGACTAAAGTTAGACTAAAGTGGGAATACCGTGAATTTAAAGTGGGACTAAAGTTAGACTAAAGTGGGAATAAAATGATTTTAAAGTGGGACTAAAGTTAGACTAAAGTGGGAATAAAGTGATTTTAAAGTGGGACTAAAGTTAGACTAAAGTGGGAAAAACATGAATTTAAAGCGGGACTTAAGTTAGACTAAAGTGGGACTAAAATGATTTTAAAGTGGGACTAAAGTTAGACTAAAGTGGGAATAACGTGAATTTAAAGTGGAAATAAAGTGATTTTAAAGTGGGACTAAAGTTAGACTAAAGTGGGAATAAAATGATTTTAAAGTGGGACTAAAGTTAGACTAAAGTGGGAATAAAGTGATTTTAAAGTGGGACTAAAGTTAGACTAAAGTGGGAATAAAATGATTTTAAAGTGGGACCAAAGTTAGGCTAAAGTGGGAATAAAGTGATTTTAAAGTGGGACTAAAGTTAGACTAAAGTGGGAATAAAATGATTTTAAAGTGGGACTAAAGTTAGACTAAAGTGGGAAAAACATGAATTTAAAGTGGGACTTAAGTTAGACTAAAGTGGGGCTAAAATGATTTTAAAGTGGGACTAAAGTTAGACTAAAGTGGGAATACCGTGAATTTAAAGTGGGACTAAAGTTAGACTAAAGTGGGAATAAAATGATTTTAAGGTGGGACTAAAGTTAGACTAAAGTGGGAATAAAGTGATTTTAAAGTGGGACTAAAGTTAGACTAAAGTGGGAAAAACATGAATTTAAAGCGGGACTTAAGTTAGACTAAAGTGGGACTAAAATGATTTTAAAGTGGGACTAAAGTTAGACTAAAGTGGGAATAACGTGAATTTAAAGTGGAAATAAAGTGATTTTAAAGTGGGACTAAAGTTAGACTAAAGTGGGAATAAAGTAGGAATAAAGCTCATATGGTGCTTAAGAGGAACTAAAGTGGAGGCTAATATGGGCTGAAGGGGAACTAAAGTTAGACTAAAGTGGGAATAAACTAAGGTCAGACAAAATTTAAGATAAAGTGGGACTGAAATAAGACTAATGTCAAACTTAAGTGAGAGCAAAGCGTAACTAAGGTAAGACTAAAGGGGAACTAAGGTCTTAAGTGAGACTAAAACCTGATGCTAAGTTTTGACTAAAGTATGGCTAAGGTCTGAGTAAATTAGGACTACAAGTGGGGCTAAAGTCAGTCGGAACACTAAAGTCGGACTAAAGTGGAGCTAAAGGGGGACTGAATAAAGGGGCTAAAGGGGCATGATCTAACCCCAGCTTCAATGCGAATGAGGCCTGAGAGTGATTTTACTGACACTCAGCTCAGAGTTCAGTTACGCCTGAAAGCAAAGAAACCTTTCATTCATTAACTCTGTCTGAGTGTGTGTGTGTGTGTCTGTGTCTGTGTGTCCCTGCTCATTAGTGTGTGCAGTTACCCGTAGCTAACTGGTGTAGTGTGTGAGTGAATGGAGCCGTCCGGTCTGTCAGCCACACCTTTACGTGTGTGTGTGTGAGTGTGAGCTAATTAGCTTCTGTTGTTTCCAATGATGCAGACTTTACTGGGAGAAACTGGGAAAAGTGTGTGTGTATGTGTGTGACGGACTGTGCTAGACGAGTGTGTGAATGGCATAGTCACTTAGAGCACCATATAACACAAATAATGAGCTATACTGCACCTATAGGAGAGAGAGATGGGGGAGGGAGGAGGAGAGAGAAAGAGCAGGAAAGAATGAAAGCAGGAGAGAGAGAGAGAGAGAGAGAGAGAGAGAGAGAGAGAGAAGGGGGTAGTGGTGTATAGAGTGTGCGTTCATTGTTCCGTTAGTCAGACAGATGTCATGTCATTCGCCCTCCCTCTAAGCCCCGCCCCTTCCCCCCTCTATCAAAGCTGTGGGAGTGTCCAGCTGCCCATCAATCACTCTGAGTGACATCTGGGCGTGCGTGTGACATTGTGAATGTGTGTTCGACACAGGAATGCATCTGTACAGATAAAGACGCTTTATCAGCTTGCCGACATCAACACACACACACACACACACACACACATACAGACTCACCCAAAGGCTACAGGCAGACCGGAGACATTTAACATTAATGTCTCTCTTTCTCTCACTCTCTCTCTCTCTCTCATCAGTATCTCGTTCTGGTCATTTTCCTTTTTTCTCTTTTTCTCTCTTTTTAAATATTTGAATGAATAAAAAACTGAATGAATGAACAGAAAATTTTATTCACGTAAATTAAATGTATGAACAAATGAATCAAGGAATAAACTAACTACTAAATTAAGAAGTTAATGAATAAAAATAAAAAACTATAACATTTGCAGAATGACCAAATGGATGAATGGAAAAATTAATGAATAAATTAACGTGTGGATCAAACATGAATGAACAAATGAACTGATTGATTAATGGATAAAAAAGGTGAACATTAAGTAATGATTTAACTAATTAACAAATTAATGGATGACAAGTAAACAAGTAAAAGGATCAATGAGAGATTAAACAAATTATTAAATTAATGGATGGATGAACAAACACACAAATGGCTGACTGAACTAACAAAAGAATGAATCCTTTCTGCCCATATTCTAAACACTTATTGTGCCTTATCTGATTTTAGTGATTCTCCTGAAGCTCCATCTGAGTACTAAACACACCCATATACTCAGACGCTCACAGTGCCTTGCAAAGGTGCCTTTAAACATCAGCAGATTATAAATGACACTTTGATGTTAATAAATTGACAGAAAGTGAATTCTGCAATTTCTTTTTGTTTTTTAAGAATCTATTCTGTGACAAAAAGACAAACTGAAAGGTGCTGTATTAAACTCCTGTGCTGAAGCTCCAGTTTAATTCAATTCAATTCAGTTCAATTCAAATTTATTTATATAGCATTTTTAACAACTAATGTTTTCAAAAGTGTTGTCTTTACAGAGATCCGAGTCCGAGCCTCTTTTGAGCAAGCCAAGGGCGACAGTGGCAAGGAAAAACTCCCTTGGATCGAGAGGAAGAAACCTTGAGAGTCAAAAGGGGAACCCCTCTTCCTCGGGTCGAAACCACATAGCAAAACAAATGACAGAACAACAAGAATAAAAACAGACAAAAAACAAATGTGACATCAAGCCATAAATGATGAAAATGTAAGTGAAATGTGTCCATGCAGGTAAACAGTAATATGCACAGCTGTGCAGTGTATGAACCAATGTGAAGATCCAGAGCAGAATAGCATCGCAGCGGGCAGCAGAGTAGTGGAGAGCTAGGTCTGGCAGTACCGGGACAGAACAGTCGGAACAGGGCATCTCAGTACATGGGAAAGAGAAAGAGGAAACAGAAAGGATGGAAAAACAAAGGGGTTAAGAGGAGCGCAGCAAAACTTGGGTTTTTACAGTGGGGCAAGGCTGACCCAGAGGGTAGGCACCCACAACAGCAAGCAGACAGCAAGGGGCAGCTTAGCACATGGGGGAGAGAGAAAAAAGGAGAAAATTAATAAAGGGATTTAGGAATATGAATAGACGGGTGTACGGCCTGTGAAAGCAGAAGTAGAAGTAGATTAGATGATCAGAAACCTGTAGTACAGAACAGTGTTAGTATAAAAGGTTACAGGCTACATCAGCAAGGAAACAATACAGTACCCTGATGGGTTATCTGAAAGCTTGTGCAAAACCTTAAATATTACCCAGATATTGTAGTAACGAGGATCTTTTATGGATAAAAAAAGATTCTTTGTAGGGGTTACTGCAGCAAACGAGGGGGTTAAATATGTAAACATTTAGTTTGACAGACAAATGATGAATTCAGATTGGTTTGCAATAAGAATACTAGCTGGAACATGGTCGTTTGTAATCCAAACAAACCTGGTGACTTTTAAGGGGATTGGAAACTTTTGCTGGGCGCTGTACACTTGCACACACACAGCTATAGAGAGCAGAATGGGAGGGAATTGTAAAAGAGGGTCTGATTAGATCTTTGGTGGGAAATTCTGAAATAAATGACAGTTATATGGTGGTGTGTTCAAAAGTCAAAAGTTCAGCGATCGGTGAGGAGTTCCAGCAGACTCTGAACATGGGTCGAGATGATGTCATTGCATCCCTTAATCCTCCCCTACACCCTTTTCTGCATCTCTTTTAGAGACATTTACTGAAGCACAGGAGGAGAAACTCGATGCTAATGATCATGATTTTAGTGAAGAGTGTCAGACATACGCAAACAACAAACAAACTTAACTAAATGCAGTCGCTGTCAAACATGCTGTTATATGTAAATAGCCCAACTCCTGCATACATATTCTCCCCTCTGAGCTCCACATAAAATGGTTGTGTGAGCAACAAAACAGTTTAAGACTAATAGAGAATGCAAATTGTAACAGGGTTGAAGCAGGAATGAATAGTTGAGTCTGCTAAAAAAAGATCATGCAGACACTTCCAAATGAGTTCTATCCCTTTTTTTTAATTAACTGAAGAAATTCAACACACACACACACACACACACACAAATAAAACAGTACCGTAGCATGAATAGGCTCTATTTTAATTGATTGTCCTGGCTAATGTTTTGTGTAAAAATAGTAGGAATGTGCTAAAGTGCTGTGGGGTGAATGGGTGGAGCTTAACTGCTGTAGGCTGAATGGTAGAGGCTAAACTGCTGTAGGCTGAATGGGCAGGGCTAAACTGCTGTAGTATGAATGGGTGGAGCTAAACTGCTGTAGGCTGAATGGGTGGAGCTAAACTGCTGTAGGCTGAATGGTAGAGGCTAAACTGCTGTAGGCTGAATGGGCAGGGCTAAACTGCTGTAGTATGAATGGGCAGGGCTAAACCGCTGTAGGATGAATGGGTGGAGCTAAACTGCTGTAGGCTGAATGGTAGAGGCTAAACTGCTGTAGGCTGAATGGTAGAGGCTATACTGCTGTAGGCTGAATGGGCAAGGCTAAACTGCTATAGACTGAATGGTAGAGGTTAAACTGCTGTAGGCTGAATGGTAGAGGCTAACTGCTGTAGGCTGAATGGTAGAGGTGGGGTTAAACTGCTGTAGGCTGAATGGTCGAGTTTAAACTGCTGTAGGCTGAATGGTAGAGGCTAAACTGCTGTAGGCTGAATGGTAGAGGTGGGGTTAAACTGCTGTAGGCTGAATGGTCGAGTTTAAACTGCTGTAGGCTGAATGGTAGAGGTGGGGTTAAACTGCTGTAGGCTGAATGGTAGAGGTTAAACTGCTATAGGCTGAATGGTAGAGGTTAAACTGCTGTAGGCTGAATGGTAGAGGTTAAACTGCTGTAGACTGAATGGTAGAGGTTAAACTGCTGTAGGCTGAATGGTAGAGGCTAAACTGCTGTAGACTGAATAGTAGAGGTGGGGTTAAACTGCTGTAGGCTGAATGGTAGAGGCTAAACTGTTGTAGGACAAATGGGCAGGGCTAAACTGCTGTAGACTGATTGGGCTGTGAGGGATGGACAGAGAGACAGAAAGGCAGAAAAAAATATAGAGAGAGAGAAAGAAAAACAGAGAAGAGGAAGTGAGACAGAAAACCTCTGAATGACCCCTAATAACTCTCCTCTCATCACCCACCATCCAGCCAAGAGCCTTAATAATGTATTCACTTAAGATTCTTCTCTCTCTCTCTCTCTCTCTCTCTCTCTCTCTCTCTCTCTTTTTTTCTCTTTGCTCTTCATCTGGACACAAGTTTCTCTGTGAAAAGAACCGTAGGTGGAAGTGATGAGGTGTGTGTGTGTGAAGGCGTTATATAATTGGTCCAAATTCATATCACCATATGGAGAACACATCATACTGCACGACATGGCCAGCAGTATCTACACGTGTGTGTGTGTGTGTGTGTGTGTGTGTGTGTGTGTGTGTGTGTGCGTTTTCAGATTTTCCTGAGTGATGAATAATATCAAAGCTATCTATGTTAAGAGTCAGAGACAATAGAAACACACACACGCAGCTGGCTAATCTCTAAGCATCTTGCTGGAGTGTGTGTGTGTGTGTGCAGGATATCTGTACAAAATGAGGAAAACATCCTGAAGTTGGACTAGCATCCTGAGCGTGTGTGTGTGTTTGTTTATATGTGTGTTTCTTGTCCTACTTGTATTTTTTTATTTGTGTTTAAACTTTCCAGTGCGTCAACTTAGAAGTTGTCCGTGGTTTTGGTGTGAAACACTCTGTTTTAGATAAACTTACTGAGTCAGAATTGTTCAGAGTGGACGGGAACGAAACTGGACGTCTGCGGAGTTTAATGCCTCTCTTACAAATTTATTACAGCAAATGGTTATGAATTCACTGCCTGATGCCTATTTAAAGCTAAAGGCTAATGCTCTCCGCATTTGAACCATTGTTTTTTAATAAACACATTGGCACCAAAATTCAGCCCCTGCGCTAGTGTTTGCATGGCTATTCAGTTTTACTAGTCAACTGGTTGTCTGTACCACACACTCTTGAAAAATGGCTCTTTGAAGGTTTTTTAAGGGTCAGTTGTGGTCAAAGGTTTATATAAGTAATCATGGGCATGAATGTAATTGCAATTTTAGGATTGTTCATTTTCTTGGTACACAAATGGAAATTTTTGGGCTGTTTTCTGATGAAAATATACATATAACCACTTAGATGATTATTTTAGCGGTGCTGAAACTTTAATATAGAGCCATGTCCACTTGAACCTTTTGAATGTTTAACTACTTATTTGTATTGTTATATATTCCCTAAAAGGGTCCCATTCTTATTATGCCTCAAAGACTCCTGTTTCAGTAGTATTCAGTATTAGAACCTTTTAATCTGAATCTTAGAGTGTATTTTTTGAATATGAGTGTTCAGGATGTCAATGGAAAAGCATATTATTAGTAGAGGCTAATTACTTTACTGACCCTTCTGCTCCTGTCTGCTTTCCTTGATTCTGCTGATCGGAATCTCATGCTGTCAGTAAATCCACTGTTAGAGCTGACTAGCTGATGGATCCACATGAGTATCAGATCAGGCAGAATCTAGGAGAGGACATCTAAGTAAAGTATTCAGACGTGGCCGGACACCAGCTGCAGATTGACCCAAACACTGCTTTACAAACACTGAAAAAAAAAACATTTCTACATAGACTGACCCCAATACACCAAACACCTCACACCCATCTGCTTTTATTCACATATTTACTGACTGAGACATGATTTGAGTTCAACATTTACTGTTTAAAAAAAAAAGACTTTCTCTTACTTCCCAGCGATGCAACCGGTTCCACAGAGCCCATGCAGACCACACGTTGACCTCGGGCCAGCAAATCTCAGCTAGGGGCACCAAGAAACACATATGAATGTTTATTGCACTTGTTTTATGCCACTCTTCATTGTTCCTTTATGATACAGAAAGAAGTACTGCTTAAATGACCCATAAAACATAAACATTTGAAGGTTTAGAAAAAAACCTCTGGTTTGAATCTAAATGCAGATTCAGATGCTGGCTTTGTGTTACACTCCTATGTAACATCTGTACAAATGCCTCATGGTACGATAATATAACAATATACATTACTAAGCTGTTAAGTCACAAACAACTTACTATAGCCTGAAATGAATGAAAATATCATATTGGTCCATAGTTTTTGCTTTGGATTCACCCACACATAATAATTCTGTCTTGTTGATGTTATAAGCTGCTCATAAGAACCACAAAATATTCTTAGTTTTGGAATTTTATTGCTGAATATTTCTTCACACGTGAGGAACACCTGGTTGGTCGGGCCTAAACGTAGAAAACGCACAGGGTAAAGGGGTAAAAGAGGTCAGGAATGTACATTTGAGGTCTAATATGATTCATGTGGTCCAAAGAGTTTGAGTAAGTTATAGCCACAGAAATAAACACCCCAAATCTTTTAGCACTGTGCTGTGACAGGGACAAACAAGATTACATTTCTACTGGGAAATCTCTCTCTTTCTCTCTTTCTCTCTCTCTCTCTCTCTCTCTCTCTCTCTCTCTCTCTCTCTCTGTTGTTGTTGACTCTACTGAAATATGATGAGCGGCAGCTGCTTAGAGCTCAGCGCGACCACCTGATCCACGTTATGTTATTATGTCATTACGAGCAGATCTAAATCCAGTAGCAGACGCACGCTGGATAAAAACCCTCACGCTAGCCTCAAACACCTGCGAGCTGAGCAGCTGCCATCATAAACACACTGCTGTTAGCTTTCAGATTACCGCCAAAAAAATCCAATCTACATGGCCTTCCCCCTTCTACAATTAGCATGATGCTAACTGCGTGCCTCAAACCGCGTGGAGGTGTTCAGTAATCTATAATAGACTTGACTTCAGAATTCAGCCTGAATTCTGTCAGTATGTTTCTCCAAGCATCAGCAATTAACAAAACTCAAAAATGAATGTATTGGAGTATGAATGAAGTATTTTGCTGGGAAAAAAAACCTCTGGAAGCTAATTCATGGTAAAATAACCGTTAGACGATGATGACGTTTTAATAACAATGAGGCTACCCGGGAACATAATGAGAAAACAGGCTACGGCAAAACCGAGACTGAGCACAGCTGAAACTTATAAGAGATCCAGAGCAAAGGCAATAAAAAAGATCTTACAACAAGCAGATGTGAACAGGTGTGAGCAGTTAGTATTCTGGTGACGTGGAATGCTGACCATAAGCGTCATGGAATCCTGGGAGATGGAGTCCAAAGACTCAACAGAGCCAGCAGGTGAAACAGCCACGTTGCTTCTGGGAAGCTCAACAATTGGGAAAAGCAGCTGCAGTTGGCAGCACTTTACTGTAAAAAACTGCAGCAATGTTGAATGTCGTACGATAAAGCTGGTCCGTAGCTCTATACTTTACGGGTTAATTTACGGTAAAGGACAATAACAATCAATACACTACTACATTTAGTGTTACTGTAAATAAACACCATTTATTTGTATGATTGTGTAGTAAAATGCTGGCAGCTGTGGTTGGCAGTGGTTTACTGTATACAACAGCTTTGCCCTAAAGCAGGGTTGTCCAGTCTTATCCAGAGAGGGCCAGTGTGGCTGCAAGTCTTCATTCCAGCCCAGCAGGAGCGCACCTTTATTTCTGAGGGTAGATTATTTTTGTTAGTGTTACTGTTTGTGTTTCTATTTACATTCACTTTTGTTATTTAACAGTATTTCCAGCTCATTTGTACTGTGCTTAATTGTGCTGCTCCGCTGTTGCGTAGGCCCTGGCTACGGTGCTAAAGTGGGTTAACTACCGCGCTATTCAGATGGGATTAAATTTACACAGGGTCCTGGAGTAATTCTCTCTTTTACTGGGAGTCCTCTGTGATTTTATTCCCATGTGACAGACCATGTCTGTGCTTTTCTCCGTCGTCCTCTGAGAAAATGACAGGCTGGGTGACCTACTGTTTTTCACTGAAGTCAGCGGCCATCCGATAATTTTAGTCCTGCCCGGATTTCCATCGCTCTGTGTTTTTCCAGGCAGATGTCGCTTCACGTACAAAGGATTTCCAGTACCTTTCTAGAGAAATGTTCAAATACAGAATTTTACTTCTTAGCTACATTAGCCTCATAGATTGGTGCTAATTGGTGGAGTATAGGCTTCCATGACTTATTAGTTACATTAGCCTCATAGATTGGTGCTAATTGGTGGAGTATAGGCTTCCATGACTTGTTAGCTACATTAGCCTTGTAGCTCAGTGCTAATTGGTGGAGTATAAGCTTCCATGACTTGTTAGCTACATTAGCCTCGTAGCTGTTGTGGTAATTGATGGGGTCGAAGCGTACATTACTTATTAGCTGTAAATCCTTGATATGGTGTGTTTTCAGTGAGTATAGTATGAACCCTGCACCATCTTTTCACAGCTGTTTTTAGAAAACTGTACATTTCCCATACAAACACACACACACACACACACACACACATTTTAACTGTGGCAAAGACAACAGTTCTAAAAATGCAGCACCTGTCTCTGAAACCTGTCCTTGGGCAGGCCATTAAATCACACACAGAGACACACACACACACACACACACACATAGTTTCAAGTGTCACACTTCTGCTTGTCCTTCTAGTGGAATATTATTAATTCACTCTTTTTTTCTTACACACATACACACACACACATAAGCACACACACACACACACACACCTGTGCTGTCCGTATGTTGATGTACACCCTCTCTCTGACTGTGGAACATAAATCTCATGATTGATTAACACACTGCAGATGTGTGTGGAATAACACACACAGACACACACACACACACACACACTGACAATAGAAACAGTCACAGGGTACGTTTTCCTGGAGTACTGTGACTGAGCACATCAGCTGAACACATAGATTAGCTCTGTATGTATGTGTGTGTGTGTGTGTGTGTGTAATTGGATATAAAATCAACACTTATATGGAACAAATGTTAGAAACTGAAGTGAAATTGTGAAATCTCATTCCAGTGCTGCCTCATATCAGATACACAGCATTAGACTGAAGCAAAGTGTGTGGGGGGAGGCATGGAAGTGTGTAGGGGGTGTAACGACTGGAAGTATGGTGTTAGGTGGGTGCTCTCGTAGAGCATGTGAATTGAATTTTATGTGATCATGTTGAGGGGGGGTGGGGGACTGGGCTTGTGGTACGATTTATTATTGCATTTATTATTGAGGTATTTTGGTAGTGTTTGACCTCTTCCCACGGCCCCCTAGTGGTCCCTCATGCAACTTGTTCAGAATGCTGCAGTGAGATTACCAACCCGTACAAGAGGGAGCATATTACACCTGTTCTAGCATCACTGCACTGACTGTCTGCTTAATATTCTTGTAAACTGTAAAGCTTTTAATGCGTCAGCACTTTCACACCTCTCTGAATATCTCCAGAATGCGCTCCAAATCATGTTCTAAGGTCATCAAATGTTGGCTTAACATTTACATACATGCTGGAACCTAAATTGTCTAAAAATGAAGTACAGAAATAATGTTGAAACAGTTTTTTGCCACTACGCACCAAAACTCCTCATATTCACCAGGCGTTTTACATATATATTTTTTTATTTATATCAGCATATTCACGCCTATACCATATTTTTTTTTATTTTGTTTTTTATTTCATATTTTATTAATAAAAGTAATATTCTTTAATATTACTACTATTATTAGTTTTACCTTAATTTGATTTTTGTTTTGCTTATTATTGCTTTGTATTACCTTATGTTGTGAAGCACTAGTAAAGCTGCATTCTGTGTATGAACAGTGCTATATAAATAAAGTTATTATTATTATCATTATTATTAGTAGTAGTAGTAGTATTAATTGGACTATATGGGTACTATATATTTACCCTATATCTGCCTTTATAGGAGTCATGGTGATTGCATGTTGACGCTAAAATAGATGTAAAACAGCATGTATGTAAATCAGCTAGACCTTTAATAGCGCTGGGGTCTTCAAAGCGGCCAGGGAAGGTCTAATGAGTTCTGGAAATCTGGAATAGTTATCTGTAAAGATCTGGAATATAAATCTCCAGTTGCAATTATAGTAATTGTTACTCAGCACACAGTGAAATGGGGCTTGTATTGACACTCTGCAGTGCAGGATGCAGGGTTACATTCATCAAGCACTAAATGGGAAATTGTCCAATCAGGATTGTTTTCTTAGTGGTAAAAAGACAGATACAGACTGAGCTCTCCTATTGGTTGGGACTTCACAAGAAGAACTGAAGACCTAACCCGTCAAATGAACCACTTACACAGTTAAGAATCAGTCAGTCACATTCTGATTTCCAGTGATGCGGTTCAAATGTAAAAGCGTAACTCTAGGTGGTCCTTCTGGTGGTTCTAGCTAGGCTGTAAATGTAAGCGATAGTGTGAGCAGGTTTCAGTAAGTTGATAGAAGTGGAAAACAGTGGTGGCAGCTCTGTCTCAGGATTCTTTACTGAAAGAGACACTGTTTCACTGTAACAGGCGAGGTCAAGTACAGGCTAATACCTGCTCTTAGCTTCAGATCAGGCAGTTTAATCTAGAACAGTTGTACATGTTGTTAAAATTTGTTTATGTTTCAGTTCAGTGTTCACTTCCTGGGCTACAGTATGGTTTAGGTTCATATAATTAAGTTAAAATTAAAATTACTTTTTTTTGACATTTAAAATGTTTACATTAAAAAAAAAAAAAAAAAAAAAAAAAAAAAGGAGCATCCCAGGAAGCTCTGGGAGGACCTGCGAGCTCAGCAAATCGAAGGTTTAGTGCATGTGTGTGTCTCATGCTGGCCCTAAAACACTGCCGGCTTTAGCGCTTCTCCTCATTTAACGCTCCTGATTCAGCTCAGCAGCAGATTAGCGAGGCCTGTGGGATCTCTACAGCGCTGCGAGTAGGAGCCCAAATCTGACTCCCTTGGTTTGGTGGTGGTTTCGGATTGTAACTGTGGAAAATAAGCGTTTGTATGCTTTTCCTCATTGATAAACAAAAATATGGGACACATCATGCACACTATGACTTAAACCCCTGCCTACCATACTGTGGTTTTGCATTACGGGTCACGGCCGGTCCAGGACCAACCGTTCAGCTAGCAGGCATTAGCATTATCCTACAGGTGCATTTTTCCTCTTCTTTTGCCCACGGTTTGACATGTTTGTGACCTGAACTGAAGGAAAGCTCATATAGTCTCAGCTCACCACTGCACACCAAGCGATAAAGTACTGCAGACCCTCACTTTCACCGCCTGCTGCTAAAGTAAGAGTGTGTGTGTGTGCTCAGTGAGCAGTTGATTTACACCTAAATACCACCATTCTAATGACACCTTGGCACAGGATGAAAGGCTAGTCTGGCTATGGGACTGTGTTACAGTATGTGGAGAAGATCCAGCAGTCCTATAGCACGTGATGGGAGTCAGTGTACACTCATAATGGTTTGTGTGGTTATTAAAATGATATACACATCCAGAGACTGACGAGAGTGTGTTTAGCTTTGCGTAGATTTACAGACTGTAATAATCCGCGCTTCAGCAGATACTCCTCACAGCGTTCCTGTTTCATTTCAGACAAAATGGAAATGCTGCGTGTGTATTCACTCTGGTGCTCAAAGTCCAGCTCGGAATCTACACTGACCTTTTTTGACCTTAGATTAATATCATATCAGTTAAAAGGCTGAACTTTTGTTTTCCAACTAAATGCAATGCCTTTCAGTGCTCTAAAGGGGCTTCTGACTGTTTGATGATGTCACCATATATCAGTGGGTGGGGCCACATAAAAGTATATTTCCCAAGTATACTTTATGTAGACTGATATCAGTGTACTAGTAAGTGTACTATTTTGATACTTATTGGGACTAAAGTGGCCCACTTTTTAGTTTATTAAAGTGTACTTTAAGTGTCAGAGCAGTGAGCTCTGAGTATACAACTAAAAAATATGTAATATGTTTTATTTTGTACTAAAAATATACTAGAGGTAAACTCTGTTATATACTGTTATATACTTGTTTGGTTTATGAAAGTACACTTTTAATTTGACTCATTGTAAACTATTAGTTTGAGAGTTTGTCTACTGCAACTATACTGGTAAGACTTCCTTAATTGAGCTCTACATGATGTTCTAGTTTACTTCTGAGATTTTAGACTGAAAGTGTCGGTGCTATCTGGCCAGATAGGATGACAGTGAAATCTGTCGCTGTTGAAACAGTTGACAAATTCCACATTACAAGATTTATGTATTACTTACAAAGGCTTCCCGTTTTGCTTCTTGACTTGATATTTTGTGGTGAGATATATATATCAGTATATATATATATATATATATATATATATATATATGTATGCATAGGTGAGACAGAGAAAAGGCTGGGAGAGAGCATGCACGAGAAAGAGAAAGTGATCACTATAGAAAACAAACCTGAGTCTAATATCTTACATGACAAATCGACCTGAAACCCAATATTTGTCCGGGCTTTTAGGGCTCTTGTCGGGTTGATTCCTCTACACTTTAGGGATCATTGCATATTGAGGATACAGCTCTCTCTTTTTTTTTCTCAGTGGCTCAGACCTCTATCAGCCCACCAGGAATTATGCTGATCTTCCCAAATGTCAGTTCTTCCCTGTATGTATCAGTTACAGAGATGTTGTCTCTGCTTTTAGTGAAATTACCAAATAAGTAAAGTTAACAAATCAAAAGTTTACATTAAGTTCCAAATAAGACTCAAGTTGGCCAAGACATGCTTGGCTTACATTGCTAACAAACACTGGACTTATTCTCTCCGCTATGAAGCTTCTAAAATAGAAATGGATGGATGGAAACATCTGCAGAAATGGTAAGAACTTCACTTTCTACTAGGGTTAAGTTAGGGTTGAGGTTAGAGTTAGTTTAGGTTAGGGTTAGGGTAAAGGTTAGTTTAGGGTAGGGTTAGTTTAGGTTAGGGTAAGGGTTAGTTTAGGTTAGGGTAAGGGTCATTTTAGGTTAGGGTAAGGGTTAGTTTAGGTTAGGGTAAGGGTCTGTTTAGGTTAGGGTAAGGGTCAGTTTAGGTTAGGGTAAGGGTTAGTTTAGGTTAGGGTAAGGGTCAGTTTAGGGTAGGGTAAGGGTTAGTTTAGGGTAGGGTAAGGGTTAGTTTAGGTTAGGGTAAGGGTCAGTTTAGGTTAGTCTATTTTAGGGTAAGGGTTCGTTTATGCTAGGGTTAGTTTAGGGTTAGGGTAGGGGTTAGTTTAGGTTAGGGTAAGGGTCAGTTTAGGTTAGTTTATGTTAGGGTAAGGGTTAGTTTAGGTTAGGGTAAGCGTTAGTTTATGTTAGGGTTAGGGTTAGTTTGGGGTTAGGGTAAGGGTTAGTTTAAGTTAGGGTAAGGGTTAGTTTATGTTAGGGTTAGTTTAGGTTAGGGTAAGGGTTAGTTTCGGTTAGTTTAGGTAAGGGTTAGTTTATGTTAGGGTTAGTTTAGGGTTAGGGTAAGGGTTAGTTTAGGTTAGGGTAAGCGTTAGTTTATGTTAGGGTTAGGGTTAGTTTATGATTAGGGTAAGGGTTAGTTTAAGTTAGGTTAAGGGTTAGTTTAGGTTAGTTTAGGTTAGGGTAAGCGTTAGTTTATGTTAGGGTTAGGGTTAGTTTAGGTTAGGGTAAGCGTTAGTTTATGTTAGGGTTAGGGTTAGTTTAGGGTTAGGGTAAGGGTTAGTTTATGTTAGGGTTAGTTTAGGGTTAGGGTAAGGGTTAGTTTAGGTTAGGGTAAGCGTTAGTTTATGTTAGGGTTAGTTTATGTTAGGGTAAGCGTTAGTTTATGTTAGGGTTAGTTTAGGGTTAGGGTAAGCGTTAGTTTATGTTAGGGTTAGTTTAGGGTTAGGGTAAGGGTTAGTTTAAGTTAGGGTAAGCGTTAGTTTATGTTAGGGTTAGTTTAGGGTTAGGGTAAGGGTTAGTTTAAGTTAGGGTAAGGGTTAGTTTACATTAGGGTAAGGGTTTAGCTTTAGGTGTTTAGCTTTAGGTTGAAGTATTTGTTCGAATAATACAATGGCATAAAGTAATGGTTTGGTTTCTGCTTGTCTGGGTTGTGTCTGTACTTTGTGAACAGTTGACAGTTGAACTCTATTTAGTCTACATTGTTCAAATCCTGAAATGGCCTTTTTCATTACATATGTATGAATTACTCTTAAGACCAGGCTGCTCTACAGGCCATCGTATTTCATTGAAGCAGCACAACCGACTCATGAGAGAGAACTGTCGCTTCTAGCATTATGTGAGAATTGGCCTTTTTTGTTTGCTACTGGGCTCCCCCTACAGTTGGGAAGTGTACATTTTCCAAGCTCAATAAAAAGAGCTGCAGCGTAATGCAGTCATTAGAGTGAGTTTGGTAAACACCCTTATTAAAAGTCAGCGCAGCAGTAATTTATGGAGACGAGTATCCAGTAAAGTCCTCATAAATAAATAAAATCCAGTGTTTGTTCCGCATCACTGATACAGAGGGCCATCCAGGCTTAGCACAGAGCTCACAGTGACTGCGGCAGTTATGCATCTAAATGCAGACTGATCAACAGAATCCAGGGCCTGAGTGTAGCAGCTAAAGCAAGCATGTACAAAATATCCTCATACTCCTGGTCCTCAGTAAGCATTTTTCTACTCTGCAGAGAGGGGGGAATGTTTAGTTTCTATAAAAGTAACCACTTTGTCCACATGATATTTAAATGTTATTTTCTTATCAAGCCAAATTCTCAGGCACATATTTCGGCCATTCATGGTAGAGATCAAATCAAATCAAAGTATCTGTGAAATGCTTTCATGACTGTCCGGTCACATGAAAACGAGATAAGGACAGGATGGTTAAAATCAAAACAAAAATAAAAAATAATGAAATAAAATAAAATGGAGATTTAACAAACAACGTCTTCAGCAGGTTGCAATGTAGGAGGTGAGGACGAGGACATGGCTATGAGGATATGGTTCAGAAAGAGTATAAAATGCAGTGTGCAAAACATGCAGAAAGTGATTGTACAACAGAATTCATACAGAAGATTATTCAGCCACTATAGCAACTACTTGGAATAGCACAGCAACTGCCTAGTAGTCACATATCTACATAATAGCCATATATCAATCATCTGTGACAGCACAGCAACCACTGGGGACAACATTGCCCAAACCAAGAAACAGCACTGCAACCACCTGGGAAACTATAGCAACCACCTGGAACAGCATAGCAAAACCAGGGCACCCAAGCAATCATCTTGAACTGCATAGCAAAAATGAACAACACCTGGGATGCTATAGCAACAATTTAGCACCAGCATAACAACCACCTGGAATAGTATAGCAAAAACTTGCAACTGCATAGCAAATACCTGGAACTGTATAGCAAAACCTTGCAACTGCATAGCAAATACCTGGAACTGTACAGCAAAAACTTTCATAGCAACCACCTGGCACACCACAGCAACCTCTTAGCAACAGCATAGCAACCACCTGGAAGCACAAGAATGAGATAAGACCGTAGTTGAATTTAGTTTGAGTGAGTGTAAGCCAGTTTACAAGGATTAGCAGCCCCATATGAAGCATTTCCTAAAGAACCCTCTTTTCCTCTGTTCCTAATTGATTGTAGTGTTATGTAATCAATACAAGATTAGAAATGAACTAATAAACCAATGATTGATTGGCTTAGCAGTTCTAGGTTAGCATGGTAGCTTACACTGCTAACTACTGTAGCATGGCTGAAATGACTGTAAGACATTTACTCACAGCATTTTCCCCAGTGCGACCTTTCACACACACACAATGAATACCATTGTAAAGTAATAATAACACACTGTAAATTTACATGAAATATGGACCCCCATACAGGCCCTCAGGGTTTAATGGGTTTAAAGTGTGTGATTAACAGCGGGATTGGGACAGTTCAGGAGAAAGCTTATGTGTTTTTATAACCCTCTTGAGTAAGTTCAAAGCCAAACTGCATCTCAAACACACACACACAGACACTGAATGAGATTTTGATGAATTTGTTTTGTGCTGTTATCTCTGCAAACTGCTTCATATATGCTGTCAGTGAAGGGAGTGTATGAGAGAGTATTAATGACACCACACACACACACACACACACATACACATGTAGAAGACATATTTCTCCTGTTTTTATATGATGTTGTAGAGACAAGTTGGCCAACTACAGTGCATCAATCTCTCTATGTCTTGAACACACACACA
This sequence comes from Salminus brasiliensis, assembly GCF_030463535.1. Taxonomy (NCBI): domain Eukaryota; kingdom Metazoa; phylum Chordata; class Actinopteri; order Characiformes; family Bryconidae; genus Salminus; species Salminus brasiliensis. Next base: position 28,390,829 of record NC_132878.1, read on the forward strand.
CACACACACACACGCATGCTTCCTGATGAGGAACACTTGGTTAGCTCATGATGTAAAAGTTTCAGTTGAAAGATGAAAAGGGTAAAATATTGCCTGTGCAGCTACAGCCATACACATAGCAAGCCGCTACCCACCCCTTACTGAGCTGAAGCAGGTGTGATAATGAAAGATAAAAATGTTTATAAAGTTGGTTTGTGGGCATCGTCCCAAATAGGGGGGTTAACTACTTACAGAAATTCGGGCCAAACATTTAGCTAATCAAATGAATACCTTATTTAAGTAAACAAATTATAGAAATGCATACCTAACATATCAAAAACACTGAACACTTAGAAAGTTGAAATTGCTACAGAAACAGAACAGAAATTGCTAGTTACAGAATTCATACCTAACAAAACGCTTAGAAAGTTACAGAAATGGCTAGTTACAGAATTGATACCTATCAAAACACTAGAAACGTTACAGAAGTTGCTAGTTACAGAATTCATGCCTAACCAAACTAAACATAAAACGGAACACTTAAAAAGTTACAGAAATTGCTAGTTATAGAAACTCATACCTAAAAAAACTGAAGACTTAGAAGGTTTCAGACAAATTATAGAAATGCATACCTAACCTATAAAAAACTTAGTAAATTACAGAATTACATTGTTAGTTACAGAAATTCATATCTAGAAACACTTAGAAAGTTACAGAAATTGCTAGTTACAGAACTGATACCTGTCAAAACACTTAGAACGTTACAGAAATTGCTACTTACAAAATTCATGCCTAACAAAACTAAACACTTAGAAAGTTACAGAAATTGCTAGTTACAGAACTGATACCTGTCAAAACACTTAGAACGTTACAGAAATTGCTACTTACAAAATTCATGCCTAACAAAACTAAACACTTAGAAAGTTACAGAAATTGCTATTTACAGAAACTCATACCTAACAAAACTGAACACTTAGGAAGTGACAGAAATTGCTAGTTACAGAAACTCATACCTAACAAAACTGAACACTTAGAAGGTTTCAGAAAAATTTTAGAAATGCATAACGGAATGGAAGACTTAAAAAGTTACAGTAATTGCTAGTTACAGAAACTCATACCTAACAAAACCAAAAACTTTAAGTTACAGAAAATGCTACTAAATACCTACAAAAGTCCTCACCTAGCAGAAATAAGCACTTATCTCGCTGCAGAAAATAATACTTAACATCTAATATTACGCATAGCTAGCTTATAACCCTTACCTACCTGACATAAATGAAACACTTAGCTAATTCATGTCTAACATTTATATCTAACATAATTAAACACTTAGCTAAACTGCAAAGGCCAAAATGAGACACATCTTTCCCACTGAAAATAGGAAATGTCCACAAATGATATTCACAGAGCCATTCATTGCTGAAATAAGATGCACACTAAAGATGAGCTCATGTCTTCATTGCTATGTTGAACTGGCTCCTTCAACACCAGTTAAGTTTATTTATTCCACTTAAAATACAACATTAGGGCTTACATCATGCATGGAAGATGCAACAGTAATAGAGCTGAACAGCTTTATTCTCTTACACTGTGTGTGTATGTGTGTGTGTGTGTAAACTGATGCTGCTCGATAGGTGTGAAAGAGGATTAGTGAAATCCAGAGGGAAAAAGCTTGTTGGGGTGTGAAGTGTTACTGATAGTCAGATTAACACACATACACACAGCCTCTCTCTGGTTGTCTCACACCCACACAAGACAACAAAATCTGTTCATGTTTTCTGAAGCAAAGATGTGTTTGTTTGTTTTCTCACATTTTCAGTGCAAACATGCTCAAAATGCTCTAAAAGCAGAGAAAAACACATTTCTAAAAACATTTATATTATTGTTATTATATAAACAGCTGTGTATTTGTGTGTGTTTGTGTGTGTGTGTGTGTGTGTGTGTGTGTGTGTGTGTGTAACTTGGAGTAATGTAAGCTTAAATTTCCATAATGTCTGACTAAAGAGATACTTTTAGACCATTAATAGCGCACAGACTAAGAATAAACATACCCAGTGCTGCCTTGACATGTCCAATGTTTCTATGTGTAAAAATAAAAATGAGGAAATGAAAATGGGTTTAAATGCTTTTGTATGTGATGAGCTGTGTATATCTATTAATATTATTCTTGTTCATACGGATATAATGATGTCATTCATATAAGTTCATTCAATGTGGCCTTTATTTTTTGTCATTTCTGTTCTAAATCTGAAGATTTAATATCATTATTATCCAGAATGAAGCTCTAATAACATTAATATCCAGAATAAAGATCTAATATCATTAATATCCAGAATGAAGTTCTAATAACATTAATATCCAGAATGAAGCTCTAATAACATTAATATCCAAAATGAAGCTCTAATAACATTAATATCCAGAATTAAGCTCATTAATAACATTAATATCCAGAATGAAGCTCTAATATCATTAATATACAGAGTGAAGCTCTAATATAATTAATATCCAGAATGAAGCTCTAATAACATTAATATCCAGAATGAAGTTCTAATAACATTAATATCCAGAATGAAGCTCTAATATCATTCATATCCAGAATGAAGCGCTAATATCATTAATATCCAGAATGAAGTGCTAATAACATTAATATCCAGAATAAAGCTCTAATAATATTAATATCCAGAATGAAGCTCTAATAACATTAATATCCAGAATGAAGCTCTAATATCATTAATATCCAGAATGAAGCTCTAATAACATTAATATCCAGAATGAAGCTCTAATATCATTAATATCCAGAATGAAGCTCTAATAACATTAATATCCAGTATGAAATTCTAATAATATTAATATCCAGTGCATTGCCTTAATATATTTAGACTAATGAGGGTTAATAATGATGCTGTACTCGTCTCAGTTGAACGCTGTGTCTGATATGACACCATAGCTTCGTCCTTCACCGATATGTTTGACCTTTTTAGGAATTTAAAGGCCATGACAAGGACTATCAGTGCACTGTGGCTCTATCTCTCTCACACACACACACACATACACACACAATAACATTAATATGCAGAATGAAGCTCTACTAAAATGATATCCAATATAAAGTTCTAATTATATTAATATACAAAATATTTGTAAATTGATTTCTATTCATTGTAATGTGTCACTAGTTTCATGAACAGTAGTGTAAGTATGCTGCACACACATACACAGACACACAGTCACACTCTCTCTCACACACGCACACACACACACAGTCACACTCTCACACACACACTCACACACACATGCCAGAAACATTGGTAAAGCAATTAGAAGTAGCTGAGCTTTCACTGGATGTGTGTGTGTTTCCCCTGATTACAGTCATTACCACTTCCTCTGAAAACCTTCTGCTCAATTCATGTGTTTACATTAGCAGCTATGAACACTGAGTCATGCACGTGTGTGTGTGCATGTGTGTGTGCGTGTATTTTTTCTCTGATTACACAGAGATTGATTGGAGAGGAAGAGGAGATGGAGCTAAGTGGGGTGATACTCATTTGCTCTTTACAAAGAGTCAAATAACATCCTACACACACACTCCCACACACACACTCCCACACACACATTTAAAATGAAATATATAAAATACATTCAACATACTCTACATGCTACAGCTCCATCTTCACTCACTGTCTGTTTCTTTATATACAATATATTCACAAAGGCATTCAAGTGCTTAAATATCTGGAATATTAATGATACTTTTACCAATATTTGTTAAAAAAAAAAAAAACATTAATGGGGAAAAATGCAACCAAAAAGAACACCCCACCAGTTTGCTTCTACATTCAGAGGTTAAAACCAAACCAGCGATTGATTGATGGAGAAAATAATCAGCACATTAATCCATAATAAAAAGAATTATTAGCTGAAAATAAAATTGCTCCATTTAGGTCACTTCATGTGCAGCTAATTGTTTCAAGCTTTAACTGTAGAAAAGCTTTTGACTATAAAATTACATAAAAGGCTCAGCGTATAATAATAATAATAATAATAATAATAATAATAACACAAAGGAGAAGAATGATTAAATACTATACTTAAACTACACACACATGCTCAGGGAACAGAGATCCCTCAATGTAAAAGTTTACAATGTAAAAATGTAATGTGCAATTAAGAGTCAATTTGCAATTATCTGTAAATAATCTGTAATAATCTACCGTTATTGCTTTTTTTACGTCTATTATTTATATTGTGTATATAGCGGTAATTTATCTATGTTTTTGCATCTGAGTGTCTTGCTATCCCTTTTCTGCTGTGACACTGAGAATTTCCCCACTGTGGGACTAATAAAGGATTATCTTATCTTATAAACTGTGATGACATAAAACCGCGAACCGTTATCATACCATGAACATCTGATACCATTGCAACTCATGTCATATGTGATATTTTATTAAAGCGTTTAAATTGTTAAAATATGTTGGAAATACAACCTTCAGAAACAAAAAGTCCACTTTTAAAATGAGCCACCATTTATTACCTGACACTCTTATCCAGAGCAATTTACAAGGTTACGTATTATGGATTTGGGCCAATGCATTGTTAGGAGTCTTGCCCAAGGTGTAGGTTATTGGTGTAGCACAGCATAGTCACCAAGACTGGGAATCAAACCCCAGTCTTTCACATGGTGTGGTAGCTCACTAGCAGGTAGTGGTCTTAACCGTACCTCTGTAACCCAACAATATTCACATACTGTCCAGTGATGCATCCAGGATGTTCAGTTTATGTCACTTTGGCACTTCATGAGTTAAAGTGAAGGACACAGTGCTGTAAGGAACCTTCCACACCTTTTAAAGGGTCTGTGATACATATGTCACCATGGGCACTTATGGATTCTAAATGAAAAAAGACTGAGTTGCAAAATGTTCATCTGACCAATAATAGATAATAGATCTGAACACATTTTTTACAAATTTGAATCTAAAAAGAAAAAATTGGCAGTGAATTGTCAACACAGGCGCGTGCCCAAAGTGCGTACAACCCCGCTTTGCCGCCATTGAAATTGCAATCTGCCAAAGTACTTTTCCTGTTATTATGATAGCAAAGACACACTGACACGCCCTAAATCAAGCTGCACGGTGTACAGTTGACGGCTCACCGAAAGATCGCTTGGAGGTCAGTGAGGTAGTTTTTAGAGCTGGCGACTGGAGTAAACCGCTGATGGCTGACTGTGTCCGAATACTTTACAGAATCATCCTCTCCAAGAGGCTGATCTGGTACTCATGTGGATCCATGAGCTAGTCAGCTCTGCCTGGAGATTTACTGAGAGCATGAACTTCAGATCAGCAGAATCAGGGAAAGCAGACAGGAGAGAAAGGGTCAGTACAGCAAGGGGTAAATCTGGAGGTCATGTCTGCACTGCCGATCAAATACTTGAAGCTACCCAGTAAAACAGTGAACACAGCGCCTCCTGTTGGTGTCTATAGCTTCTCTTTAGCAGGGCTCCATCTCTTCATTCACAATAATGTGCTCATTGTCGGTGGCATATTTAGTACAGACACAGAATTGGTGTTGCTACATGTGTGTGTGTGTGTGTGTGTGTGTGTGTGTGTGTGTGTGTGTGTGCCTAATGTGGCTGTCAGTAGAAAGAGCTGATGATGAAATAATATTCCTGCTCTTAACCCTGATTAAACCATTCTTAGCTGTAATAGATCATTTACAACCAAAACACCAGACTGCCTACGCTTTCATCACACAACACACACACACAGTCTCTCTCTCTCTTCCAGGAATTATTAATGTCTTAAAGCAGAACACCAGACCACAGAACTTCAGAGGTATGTGTTTTCAGTATGTGTGTGTGTGTGTGTCTTTGTAGCCTTGAAATGAGAGTCCAGTTTTGTATTTTTTTCAGCCTATAAACCCACAGACAAAAAGCCAGCACAAACCACACAATACAATGCCTCTGTGTGTGTGTGTGCGTGTGTTTTAGCCAACTTCTACATAATTGATGTTTACTTTGGCATTTGTACACTTTTATTTTTCACAGGATCCAGAGGAAAACAGAAGTGTTTTCTGCCCCTTCTCCCCACACACACATGCAGGGGTTCGTTCTGTTAGCCAGCTTCATTAGCAGCATCTGAGAGCTGAAAAAAGAATAACAGCACTACAAATTATTTATACACTTTTCAAATAAGCAGACAAGGTCTAATGACACACACACTTTAATGTATTTACATTAAGATGTATACACACAAACACACACACTGATAAATTTAATGGTGGCAAATCCAGGTCCAGAAAGTAAAAATTGCTTGTATGTACTTCCATATACTTATATAAACATATGTCTATATATACTTTTACATAGTTTATAAGTATAAAAAGTTTAGACACCCTGCATGGTCATTTCTGAATATTTCTGAGTATTTCTGAAGCTTTGTCCTATCCTTACCATAACTGTGCACCAGCTATAGCCCTAATAAGCAAGTTTTCCAGACCACAACTCTGTATAGACTAAGTCATAAACACATACCCACTGACCTTAACTATACCTCTGTATATAGAACTAACCCTGCATGTCTATTCATTAACCTTTTACTCTTATATACTGAACCTACACTTACATGTACTACGCTAGAAATTAGCTCATTTATACTTTTCTATACTGCGCTGAATTTCACCAGGCTTGTGCACACTGGATTAGGTACAGCTGGATTAATGATGGGGTTGTGAGGTGGACAGAGTGTGTTTGGCCTGTTTGGAGCACAAGACTAGGATGGAGAAATGGAGCAGAAAAAAAAGCTCTCACTGCCTCCTTTCTTTCTTTATCTCTCTCTCTCTCTCTCTCTCCCTCTCTCTCTCTCTCTCTCTCTCTTTGTACAGTGAGAACTGCAACTTTAGATAAAACAAATAGTTTAGCATCCCACAACTAGGAAGGTCATAAGCTCAACGGAGTCATTCTGTCATCTGTTTTATCCAGCAGCATCGTATTTTTGTCCCCTGTGTGTGTGTGAATGTGTGTGTGTGTGTGTGTCTAGTCAGCTTAAATACTGTGGATGTGAAAACGCTTGGATATGAAAGTGACTGGACTGCATTTTGGAATGTCATCATTCAAATGTAAAAGACCCCCAAAATGTGCAGTACAGCCCACTTTCCACTACTGTGGAGATAGTTATACCATTTACACTATTGTAGATTTGATAATACTGTACATCCCATCATTTCTAAGAACTCTGAGGTAATTGAATTGATTGAATTTGAATTCAATCAAACTGTCATGAAATATATGTGTTTGTTTTTTTTACCAACATTTTTCCTAAAGGATTGTGATTTAATTAAATTCGATATGACATAAGAAATCACAATGAAACTGAATTACTCCTAACTTACAAAAGCACACACACACACACACACACACACTCACATCTCTTCAGAGTGTCAGGCTAAGTTTAAGCCAATACGTTTCCATATTAAAAAGCATCACTTTAGCTATGTTTACGCCTGCCGTTCACACGACCCCAGGGTTTTTACCACGTCCACATTACATTAATCGATTCTGATTTTTTTCAATCTTGGGAATTCACCCAGAGTCACATCAGTGGTCTGTATCAGTCTGTAATGTAAAGGAATCTGTTCCTGAAATGGCACCCCTGAAAGGCCTTCATCACTTGTTGGTGCTGCCGGATGACAACAGCATCAAGCACATGTGAACAGGCAAAAAAGACTATAGCATGCCCACAAATCAGATACAAACCTGATCTAGGACCACATGTGAAAGTGACTCAATGAAAAGATCGTATTTGACTTGTCCACACAGCCCTGAACAAATCTGATCAGATTTAATCCCAGATTTAAGCCCCTTCAGCCTGATAGTGTGAACATAGTCTTAGAGACTTTTGAAAGCGCAGCTGTTTTAGGCCGTTTTAGTGTGGACGGCCAGAAGCTGAGCCTTTTGAAAATGCTCCGATCATGCTCCAACCTTTTTACTGACAAAAACAAAGGCTTTAGCCTCGACTAGCAGCTGAGGACCCAGCATGGATAATGAATTACCGAGAGTAATAATGAATAACAAAGTGAAGAGTGTTGTCGTCAACTTTTACCAAACACATGGTAGTCCACAATGCTTGGGAACAGCTGACTGCACACACCCATCACAGTGAAACAACCCCTCCCTAGCGAACTCCACAGACTCCACATCAACAGAAAAGGACACTGCGATGGACATAAACATGTTATCTATGCTGGTTTTGTTCTGCACTACTATTGTGAAGTTCGCGAAGAACCTGCAAACACACAGAGCCTAGCGCAGAGATCAATTCTGACATGGAGCTAAGAAGCTAATCTAGACTGAGAATGTTTTGAATTCTTAATAAATTCTTTATAAACTTTCCATTTTAAAATTAAAACCTATGCACGTGGACGTAGCCTCAAAATGTAACAGCAATCAACACCTCAACTACTGATAGGCAGAAAGGCTATGTGTGTTTGTGTGTGTGTGTGTTCACATCTGTACAAACAGAAGGTGCTAACAGATCTCTGCAGGAGAGGAAGCACTTTACACTAGATCACTCTGCACACACACAGATCAGGTATAAAGTGTGTGTGTGTGCGCGTGCACTTAAAGGGTGGTGGTCACAGAGCCTCAGGTTGCATGGCTAAGTAGTGTAAAGACTATAGGATAGTATAACACACACACACACACTTTGCTTCATTAATGATTCTTTAGGAAATGATTCAGTGATTCAGTCATGAAATCTCTAATAACTGAATTATATTTTAATTAGATTCACTGTAATGTGTTTAAAGAGTGCTGTGCTCAACAGATGTGGCAGAAATACTCTCTCTCTCATTCTTTCCCTCTCTCTTTTTGTCCAGAACTGCAACTTTCGATCAAATAAATAGTTTAGCATTCCACAAAGGTTACAGACTCACACTGTGATGCTGGAAGGTTTTGAGCTCAAAGGAGTCATTCTGTCATCTGTTTTATCCAGCAACATAGTGTTTTGGGCCCCTGTGTGTGTGTGTGTGTGTGTCTGTAGTTACCTTAAATGCAATAGATGTGAAAATGCTTGGATATGAAAGTGACTGTACTGCATTTTGGAATGTTATAATGTTCATAATTTGTAATAGCAAATGTAAAATACCCCTAAAATGTGTAGTATAGCCTTCATTACCGACATTCAGACTATTTTGGAGATAGTAACACCATTCACACTTACTAGATTCAGTACTGATACCCTTATCTCTGAACCGAATCAAAAGAATCAAATCAAACCGAATTCCACCAGGCCCACCTGGCCCACCAGGCCAATCCTTAAGTAAAGTACCAGTATTCCAGTTTTAAAATACTTCAGTAAAAGATGAAGTATGATTTACTTTTTTTTACTGAGATAAAAGTATAAAAGTACACACTTCTAAATGTACTGAAAGTAAGTAAGTTTCTTATTCAGTTTTTGTTAACATATATAAACAACCTCAGAGTGTAAATAATTGGTTTACATAATTAAAATACTAGATTAGTAAATTTCACCTCATGGATGGTAAATGTGGGAATATAAAGCTGTCTCAGTTCTGATATCCTGAACATGAACGTGAATTTTTAGTTAGAATTTTTTTACTTCTGTTGTAGTGGTCTTTGTCCCTTTTAGCATCTCAGTTCTATCAAATCAAAGTCATGTTCAGCCAGAAAAACACACAGTCATATCAGAATATCATGACCTCCCAATAAAGGGAATAACCACCCTTGGCTCGGGACATCGAGGAATGGGCAGTATTAGGTAATGGAAGGTTAACTGGTCCACAGAGGCACAACGATTGCTCTGTACCACTCACCATAGTTGTCGTTCCCCTCTGGCATTGATGGCCCATGGGGCACCGCTGTTATACTATAGGGAGGCACTTAATGTGCAAGAAGTCCATTCTCTGTGCACCTTCATTACGGCGGCTCTAGAGCATCCTACAATGTCAGCGAATTCTGAGATACTACCACCCTTTGCCAACTGTCATATCAGAATATTATGACCACCCCTGGTTTGGAATGAATGTGACAGAAATTGCTGCATGGATAAATAAGCGAGCACACTGGTCAGTTGTTGTGGAGTGCAAAACAATCATCACAAGCAAAGGATGGATTTCTCACACACTGGCTTTTAAGAAACTGGTAGTAATAACACAGTTTATCCAGACAACTGGTGAAATGTTCACCTCTGTCCATACCGGAAACCCCAGCCTTCCTCACATCACTAACCCTTAATTCCACTGAACTGGTGGAGCTGAGTAGCCAAAATGAAAGTTTCCACAGTGTATCTGTATTTCTTACTTCCAATTCACTTTACTTTATCATGTGTCTAATATTAAGTAGTGTTATTGTTTTATTAATATTCATCATTAAAGGACAAATTTGGTTAGGTTGACCTACAAAGCTTGTTGGAGTAGCTATTGCATAAACAGACGGTCTCTGCACAATTAACAACGAATCTAAAAGTTATAGAAAATGTGTCTCACATACACTCGTGACATCAGTAATGGCACACCAGCAAAGGGGCTGATCAGCTCACTAGCCAATCAGTACTTAGTAGCAGCAGTGCCATCCAGGATGCTCTCAGTAGCAGTATTAGCACAATTAGCACTCAGTAGCAATGGTACCAACCAATCAGCCCTCACTATTTCTCAGAAGCAAAAATGACAAATCAGCACCATGAAGCTTTAAGTCTATCCAATTACCACTGAGTAACAGTACTGCCAACCAGTCAGCAGTCAGTAACAGTACTGCCAACCAGTCAGCAGTCAGTAACAGTACTGCCAACCAGTCAGCAGTCAGTAAAAGTACTGACAACCAGTCAGCAGTCAGTAACTGTAATACCATCCAATCTGCACACATTGGCAGTAATACTAACCAGTATGCTAATGCTAAGCATTAGTAACAACCACTCAGTACTTAGTTGCAGAAAAGTAGCAGCACTGGTAAATCTGCTGGTAGGTTCCATTGACTTGTCTATTCATTGAGAACTCTCTCACTCTGGCACCCTCTAGTGTTTGACAGTCATGCTATTGGTGTAAAGAGAGGATTAGGAAGCATCCAGGTTCATCAAAAGTAGATCTGTGTTTGATTTCACCTCTGCTGGTTTGACTCAACTAGAGAGACACTTGTATTGGGGATGTTCAGAACTGGCTTTCAGAACTGATTCATTCAGAACTGGCTTTCAGCACTGATTCATTCAGAACTGGCTTTCAGGACTGATTTATGTTTATTATGGATGTTCAAAATTGACTTTCATGACTGATTCATTCAGAACTGGCTTTCAGGACTGATTCATTCAGAACTGGCTTTCAACACTGATTCATTCAGAACTGGCTTTCAACACTGATTCATTCAGAACTGACTTTCAGGACTGATTAATTCAGAACTGGCTTTCAGGACTGATTCATTCAGAACTGGCTTTTAGGACTGATTCATTCAGAACTGGCTTCCAGGACTGGTTCATTCTTTTTGTGGATGTTCAGAACTGGCTTTCAGGACTGATTCATTCTTTTTGTGGATGTTTAGAACTGGCTTTCAGCACTGATTCATTCAGAACTGGCTTTCAGGACTGATTCATTCTTTTTGTGGATGTCCAGAACTGGCTTTCAGGACTGATTCATTCAGAACTGACTTTCAGAACTGATTCATTTAGAACAGGCTTTCAGAACTGATTTATTCAGAACTGGCTTTCAGGACTGATTCATTCTTTTTGTGGATGCTCAGAACTGGCTTTCAGGACTGATTCATTCAGAACTGACTTTCAGAACTGATTCATTCAGAACTGACTTTCAGGACTGATTCATTCAGAACTGGTTTTCAGGACTGATTCATTCAGAACAGGCTTTCAGAACTGATTCATTCAGAACTGGCTGTCAGGACTGATTCATTCTTTTTTGTGGATGTTCAGAACTGGCTTTCAGGACTGATTCATTCTTTTTGTGGATGTTCAAAACTGGCTTTCAGGACTGATGCATTCGGAACTGATTTTCAGAACTGATTCATTCAGAACTGACTTTCAGAACTGATTCATTCAGAACTGGTTTTCAGGACTGATTCATTCAGAACAGGCTTTCAGAACTGATTCATTCAGAACTGGCTGTCAGGACTGATTCATTCTTTTTGTGGATGTTCAGAACTGGCTTTCAGGACTGATTCATTCTTTTTGTGGATGTTCAAAACTGGCTTTCAGGACTGATGCATTCGGAACTTGTTTTTCAGAACTGATTCATTCAGAACTGACTTTCAGAACTGATTCATTCAGAACTGATTTTCAGAACTGATTCATTCAGAACTGGTTTTCAGAACTGAATAATTCAGAACAGGCTTTCAGGACTAATTCCTCCCTTTTGTGGATGTTCATAACTGAGGTTATCTTCCATATTTGTACCACTAGTACAAATAACTGAGGTAACTGTACATTTTTTCAGCTGTATTATAGAACAGTTTGTCCTCATTTAACTCTCTCTCTCTCACAGACACACACATGCACACACTGTTCAGAGGATGATGATGGATCTTGGCAAAGAGGACAATCGCTCTGTCATTGTTGGAGGTAGCTTTAAAGGAAAGATTAGACCACACAAGCACACACACACACATATTCACAAGCACACACATGAATATTACACTGCGTGTGTGTGTGTCAGCTGAATTTTTCTTGTCTCTAGACGAAACATCAAACCACAAAACAGTGCTCCTGCAGTGTGTGTGTGTAAGTGGAGAAAGGAAGTAGAGGACACATCGTCTTTCACAGACTCAAGCACACTCACATACACACACACTGACAGACTTGAATGTGATATAACGGCAGGTGTCTAAGTTTGTAGAAGAGTGTGAGTGTGTGTATGTATGTATGTCTATGTGTGTGAATTATGTGGGTGTTTCCGCTAACAGAGTCCAACTAACTAGCACACACAAACACACACACACACACACACACACACACACACATTTTGCAGTGTGTTGTTGGTCAGTGTTATTAGCTTTGGCCGCTAATCAGAGCTGCACCCACAAACACAGCAGCTCAAACCCAGCACTGTTTAATTACACTAAAGTCCAACCAGCTCAGAGTATAAACACAAACAAACATAATCAGCCGAACACAACAAACATGTTCTACACAGACACACACACACACACACACACACACACAGCATCCAGACCTAATTATAAAGCGCCTATAAAAACAGCTCTGCTTTAAACCTTTCATTTCAGACCGTCTAAAACTTCACCAAACAACAAACTGCCACTTTTGTGTCCCGCCAGAATGTGGAGCCTGTGTGGGAACCCATAAACAAAAACATGTTCTCTTTAGCAGGTCAGCAATCTTAATGTTTTTCTGATGGGAACACAGCTACTATAAACTTTTAAAGATACAGCCATCATGCACTTCATTAGAAACACTACACAGGGTAGGGCCTCTTTTACTCTCAGAAAAGTCTCAATTTGCATGAATTCCACAATATGTTGGAAACATACCTTTGAGATTCTGTTCCATGTTGACATGACTGAATCGCTGCTATAGCCTGAATGGGTGGGGCTAAACTGCCATAGGTTAAATGAGTAAGTTACAATGCTGTTGGCTAAATGGGTGGGGTTAAAATGCTGTAGACTGAAAGGTTGAGACTACATTTCTGTAGGCTGAATAATAGCTGCTAAACTGCCATGGGTCAAAAAGGGGTGGGGTTACGGCTATATAGGCTGTAGGATGCATGGGTGGGGCTAAACTGCTGTAGGCTTATTTGTAGAGTCTGAACTGCTGTAGGCTGAATGGGTGGGGCTAAACTGCTGTAGGCAGGATAGGTGGGGCTGAACTGGTGTAGGCTGAATGGTAGAGGTTAAACTGCTGTAGGCTGAATGGTAGAGGTTAAACTGCTGTAGGCTGAATGGTACAGGTTAAACTGCTGTAGGCTGAATGGTAGAGGATAAACCGCTGTAGGCTGGATGGTAGGAGCTAAACTGCTGTAGGCTGAATGGTAGAGGCTAAACTGGTGTAGGCTGAATGGTAGAGGTTAAACTGCTGTAGGCTGAATGGTAGAGGGTAAACTGCTGTAGGCTGAATGGTAGAGGTTAAACTGCTGTAGGCTGAATGGTAGAGGCTAAACTGCTATAGGCTGAATGGTACAGGTTAAACTGCTGTAGGCTGAATAGTAGAGGTTAAGCTGCTATAGGCTGAATGGTAGAGGCTAAACTGCTGTAGGCTGAATGGTAGAGGCTAAACTGCTATAGGCTGAATGGTACAGGTTAAACTGCTGTAGGCTGAATAGTAGAGGTTAAGCTGCTATAGGCTGAATGGTAGAGGCTAAACTGCTGTAGGCTGAATGGTAGAGGCTAAACTGCTATAGACTGAATGGTAGAGGCTAAACTGCTGTAGGCTGAATGGTAGAGGCTAAACTGCTATAGGCTGAATGGTAGAGGCTAAACTGCTGTAGGCTGAATGGTAGAGGCTAAACTGCTATAGGCTGAATGGTAGAGGCTAAGCTGCTGTAGGCTGAATGGTAGAGGTTAAACTGATGTAAGCTGAATGGTAGAGGCTAAACTGCTGTAGGCTGAATGGTAGAGGTTAAACTGCTGTAGGCTGAATGGTAGAGGTTAAACTACTGTAAGCTGAATGGTAGAGGTTAAACTGCTGTAGGCTAAATGGTAGAGGCTAAACTGCTGTAGGCTGAATGGTAGAGGCTAAACTGCTATAGACTGAATGGTAGAGGTTAAACTGCTGTAGGCTGAATGGTAGAGGCTAAACTGCTATAGGCTGAATGGTAGAGGCTAAACTGCTGTAGGCTGAATGGTAGAGGTTAAGCTGCTGTAGGCTGAATGGTAGAGGCTAAACTGCTATAGGCTGAATGGTAGAGGCTAAACTGCTGTAGGCTGAATGGTAGAGGTTAAACTGATGTAGGCTGAATGGTAGAGGCTAAACTGCTGTAGTCTGAATGGTAGAGGTTAAACTGCTGTAGGCTGAATGGTAGAGGTTAAACTACTATAAGCTGAATGGTAGAGGTTAAACTGCTGTAGGCTAAATGGTAGAGGTTAAACTGCTGTAGGCTGAATGGTAGAGGCTAAACTGCTATAGACTGAATGGTAGAGGCTAAACTGCTGTAGGCTGAATGGTAGAGGCTAAACTGCTATAGGCTGAATGGTAGAGGTTAAGCTGCTGTAGATTGAATGGTAGAGGCTAAACTGCTGTAGGCTGAATGGTAGAGGCTAAACTGCTATAGGCTGAATGGTAGAGGCTAAACTGCTGTAGGCTGAATGGTAGAGGTTAAACTGATGTAGGCTGAATGGTAGAGGCTAAACTGCTGTAGGCTGAATGGTAGAGGTTAAACTACTGTAAGCTGAATGGTAGAGGTTAAACTGCTGTAGGCTGAATGGTAGAGGTTAAACTACTGTAAGCTGAATGGTAGAGGTTAAACTGCTGTAGGCTGAATGGTAGAGGCTAAACTGCTATAGGCTGAATGGTAGAGGTTAAACTGCTGTAGGCTGAATGGTAGAGGTTAAACTGCTGTAGGCTGAATGGTAGAGGTTAAACTGCTGTAGGCTGAATGGTAGAGGTTAAACTGCTGTAGGCTGAATGGGTGTGGCTGAACTGCTGTAGGCTGAATGGTAGAGGTTAAACTGCTGTAGACTGAATGGGTGTGGCTGAACTGCTGTAGGCTGAATGGAGAGAGCTTATTTCTATTAAGGGATTTTTAAATTCTTATTTGAATAAAAACATTTAAAATCTTGGTGTTTCTAAACTTTTGATGGTTAGTGTACATGTTATTGTAATGTGGAGGGGCTAATTTTCAAAGGGACAGACAGAACAAGGACAACATACACACACACACACACACACACACACACACACAGATTTACTGTTAGCTTTGGCTGTACTAACTCAAACCACTTCCAGAAAAGTGATTGACATTCTGCAGGACTGCCGGCCCTTCCCTTCAAACGGAATGCGTTAAATCATCGTCCCACAGTGACTCTCATGTGATTATCCTTCACAGGCACCAATCCTTCATGGACGTCAGACAACAGGCGATTGAATTTAGCATCGATTTGAAGCTTCTTTGTTCTGTAATGTTTTTGCAGCTCTGTGAGAGAGGAGCTCAGCTCAGCTGAATGAGTAATAGGATGGGTTAAAGCACTACAGGAGGCTAACTGTATGGTTCTGTTGGTAAAGAAAGTGTCAGCAGTTACACTTCATATGAATAAAATTAATCCTAGATTTAGAATTTTGTTTATACAACTTAAAGGGCTGTTATAATTGAAACACAAATGTTACACCACAGCCCAAACAAACTAATCCAGGCCACCAGTACATTTAGAATGTTCTTAACATCGACTATTTAATTGAGTTCTGCTGCTTCTTAAAAGACATACACTCTCCCTAAACCATGCTGACACTGACATATAGGGACAAATCTCTATTTCAGCTGGGGGGTGGGACAACAGTGATTCAAACTCAGACGCATAACCAATGAGAATCGTTATTTCAGCTGGGGGGTGGGACTTCTCCCAAACAGTGAAACCAGAGCAAATTCTGATTCAGTGACAGCTAGTACCAGCAGTTTAGCCTCTACCATTCAGCCTACAGCAGTTTAGCCTCTACCATTCAGCCTACAGCAGTTTAGCCTCTACCATTCAGTCTACAGCAGTTTAGCCTCTACCATTCAGCCTACATCAGTTTAGCCTCTACCATTCGGCCTACAGCAGTTTAGCCTCTACCATTCAGTCTACAGCAGTTTAGCCTCTACCATTCAGCCTACAGCAGTTTAACCTCTACCATTCAGCCTACAGCAGTTTAACCTCTACCATTCAGCCTACAGCAGTTTAGCTCCTACCATCCAGCCTACAGTAGTTTAGCCTCTACCATTCAGCCTACAGCAGTTTAACCTGTACCATTCAGCTTACAGCAGTTTAACCTGTACCATTCAGCCTACAGCAGTTTAACCTCTACCATTCAGCCTACAGCAGTTAAACCTGTACCATTCAGTCTACAGCAGTTTAGCCTCTACCCTTCAGTCTACAGCAGTTTAACCTGTACCATTCAGCTTACAGCAGTTTAACCTGTACCATTCAGCCTACAGCAGTTTAACCTGTACCATTCAGCCTACAGCAGTTTAACCTCTACCATTCAGCCTACAGCAGTTTAACCTCTACCATTCAGTCTACAGCAGTTTAACCTCTACCATTCAGCCTACAGCAGTTTAACCTGTACCATTCAGCTTACAGCAGTTTAACCTGTACCATTCAGCCTACAGCAGTTTAACCTCTACCATTCAGCCTACAGCAGTTTAACCTCTACCATTCAGTCTACAGCAGTTTAACCCCTACCATTCAGCCTACAGCAGTTTAACCTCTACCATTCAGCCTACCACAGTTTAGCTCCTACCATCCAGCCTACAGCAGTTTAGCCTCTACCATTCAGCCTACAGCAGTTTAACCTCTACCATTCAGTCTACATCAGTTTAACCTCTACCATTCAGCCTACAGCAGTTTAACCTCTACCATTCAGCCTACAGCAGTTTAACCTCTACCATTAAGTCTACAGCAGTTTAATCTCTACCATTCAGCCTACAGCAGTTTAGCTCCTACCATCCAGCCTACAGCAGTTATATTGGAAGAACAGATATTACCTATTGGTGCCATATTATATATACAATATAAAAAGGAGACAATTGTACACACACACACACACACACACACACACACACACACACACACACACACGCACACACACAATGATTTGCGGTTGAACTGGGAAGTGACTACAACAGTTCAGACAGAAAGTCTTTGAAGATTGTGATCTGTGTACAGTGGAGCGGTTAACTGTAATCAGCTCTGTGTCCTTTCCTTCAACCAACATCCTTTCCCTTTATTAAAAATGTGTCTGTGTATGCATGTGTGTGTATATGTATGTGTGTGTGTGTATATATATGTGTGTGTATATGTATGTATGTGTGTGTATATGTATGTATGTGTGTATATGTATGTGTGTGTGGTCCACATTACTAAGTATGCCTTGCTTTTCAGAAAAAAATAAAGTCAAACTACCTTTCTCTCTCTATTTAGTTTTTTTCTCTCGTTCATTGTTTCTCTCTCTCTCTCTCTCTCTCACACACATCTTTTTTCTTGTTTCTTTAACCCTCTTTCTCTTTTGCTCTCATCTCTTTTTAGCTGTTTCTCAAATAGCTGTATTCTGAGGCAGTGCTGCCCCCTAATGGCCCTCTTACCTCAATGCCCTATCCCATGATCACTGTATGCCAATGTCAAAGCTCATACTGAGTTTGAAAGTCTTTTACACACCAAACATTATCTTTTGAAAAGTTCCCCTTCTGCATCTGAAATCCTTTACTGAACATTGGCCCTGCTTCCAGTCCATCACAGAATAACACACACACACACACGCTTAGGGGCAATTTCGAATAGCCAGAAAAACAAAAGAAATCCACACAGATACAAAGAGGACACAATTTATTTCAATTCAGGGGGCTTCACTGGCATGACAAATAGTGCTACATTTGTATTGCCAAAGCTACAGGTTACAGGTTTCAAAGTTGTCAATGTAAGAAAGGTGAGCAGATTAAACATTACTGAACAGTTCAAACAATTAACATCAAAGACTAAAATAAAGTGTGTGCTTTCAGTGTGTAGTAGGTGATATGGTCACTCACTGTCCCTCTGACTGTGGCAGGCGAGGGTTTCCTGAGCTGCGAGTGAGCAGCACTCTCTACGCTCTCTTAACAGATAGGGCAGTTTCTCTGAGTCGGACAGGCTGAGGAATTTGGGGTATTTGTGGCTGATTTTGGTGTAGAATTGCTGGTGGGTCTCTGTGTATTTGGGACATTCTGTCTCTATTCTGGTGACTTGGCACTTCTGGCATGTTCTTTTCTCCTTAGGAACCCAGGATCTCTTGTGTCTGCCAGTCTCTGTAGCCAGGCTGTGTTGACTGGTCCTCAGTTTCAGATCAGTCACTGTGCTCAGGTACTCTGCCACAGTGTACTGGCGTTTTAGGGCCAGATAACATTGCTTGTTGAGTGTTTGTGTGCATTAGTGAGTGTGCGTTAGAGTGTGTGTTAGTGTAGAACTGTAGCTCAGGACCAGCTGAGTGAGGGGACTGTTGTCTTTGCTCAACTCTTGGTAATGCAGAGCTTTATAATGGAATGAGTGGGGGTCACTCATTTTTAGATGCTTCCAAAATTTGATCGCCCTTTTTTGTATCTTAATGATTAATTCTCTCAGTTGATTCACTGCTTGGTGGAAATTTCTAGAGAAACTGATTGCCGAAATATTTATAGTTGGAGGAGTGGCTGATTTCTTGTGTGCCTAATAGAAATGTGTGTTTTGTTCCCTGAGATCTGGATCTTTTTTGAAATATCATTATCTTTGTCTTTTTTAGGTTTACTGCCAGGGCCCAGTTCTGGCAGTACTGCTCCAGCAGGTCCAAGGACACCCTATACTCCTTACAGGTAGAGACTGGAGAGACTGAAGAGAAGATATAAATCCACAACCCCAGGCTGCCGGAGGTGGGCGGCACACACACTACCTGCAATGTGCCTGTCATGGTCCTGCCATATCAACACATTAAAAAGGCAGCGTCTCTACCACCCAGACTGAGCTCCCTGACCTGCAGACAGTCTACAGCAGGTGGTGCTGGACCAAAGCAAATGGACTTTTCTCTCTGTTGCAGTCAGGGAACCAAGACGTGCTCTAAACCAAGACAAATTTCAAATCTCTAATGTAATTTCTATATTTAGTTTTTTTCTCTGAATACATACATCAGCACTGTGTAGTCTATAATTTTCTTAGTTTTTTTTATGACAATAGTTTGATAGAGATAATATCATTTATATAAATCATTTTTGTTTAACATTGATCAGTCGTCAGTTCTTTTTCTCCATCTTTCTCTATCTCTATCTTGTCCCTTTTCCAGATTACACAGATTTATCTCCCATTGGGCTGCTTTTTGTTTCCTTTAGTACATTGAGAATTCATTGATTTTGTGACGTTACAAAGTCCAACACATTTACATTTACCTTCTTATTCTGCAAGTAGCTGATTATTCATACCATAAGAGATGGATAAACTGCTGCAGGCTTAATGTGTGTGTGTGTGTGTGTGTGTGCATGTGTGTGTGTGTTTGTTCTGTTTTGCTGTTATGAACAGGATGTGCAGAGCATAGATTCCCCAACACTGGTATCAGTCTAAATCTGTATCTCATGGTTTTAACCACAAGAGGTCAGTATTGCATAGCTGACCCTAATACAGTGCCACTGAAGAATTTGGAAACCTTCAAATGTTTTTGCATTTTTGCATAGATTTGATCCGAAAGATGATCAGATCTTCATCTAATCTAAAAATAGAGATCACAATTAAAGAAATGAGAGTAAAAAAAGCAAAACAACAGTGTTTACGTTTCTGCATTGAGCAAAATTATCCAGCATTGAATTTCTCTGGCAGTAGAAGTAATGTGAGGAGTATAGGTTTGTTTAATTGGGTAATGGCAACCAGGTGAGTTTAGCTCCCATGTTTTAAGAACATAAACTTAGAGTCTTCACTGTCAAAGTCTCGTCTTCACCACCCACGTTTAGTGTGCCATAAACCTGGTGACCTCAGAAAGAGAGTTGTCGAAGCTGACCAGGATGGTTACAAAATCATTTCTAAAGAGTTTGGCCTTCATCAGTCCACTGTGAGGCAGATGATCTTCAAATGAAGGAAATTCAGCACCACTGTTACTCTCCCAAGGAGTGCGGTGAATAAAATTACAGAAAATACCAAAGAGACACAGGGTAGCATCTCAGAACCTGCAGGCCTGTCTTGCAGTGATTATTGTCAATGCATGGCAGGAAGAGCACTGAACACTTCTGCCTGAAGTTATGAATATATAGTATATATGGATAAGCCAGAGGCTTATATTATTTATTTAAAAATGACTCCGGGTTTTCCAGTCATTTTCTAAAAAAAATGGTGTCTAGTTTTGGAGATTAGATGAAGATCTGATCACATTTCAGATCAAAAATATAAACATTCACTTAATACACAAAATATATGGGGTTCACAAACACAGTATTTCCACATTATGGCATTTGATTTGATATTTGATACTATGAGTAACACTGTTTTACGACTGGTATGAGGACTATTAATGGCAATGTTGGTACCGCTATAGTAATACTATAATAATGAGTCTATAGCTGTGTCCCAATTCAGGGGACTGCAACTGCATCCTTCAGAGGCTGCATTTGAGTACAGACTGTGTCACAGTGGTGCAACTAGGCTGTCTCATTACGAAGGCTCTTTTGTATGTTATGGCAACAAAGGATCCAACATGTGGATCTTTCACCAGCCAACATATGCCAAGACCCCTTTATGTTTTGTGATGCGTGCTGCGACACAAACAGGAAATCCATCGCAGAGCAGATCATCTCATTTCAGTTTGGCCTTCGCCTTCAGTGGCCACGCGTTCATATACAGTGTCCTTTGAAGGGTGCAGCCACTCAATTGGGACACAGCTTGTCTATAAATATCTTTATATTTTATTTGAGAAACAAAAATGGAAAAAATAGGCATTAGGCTGGGTGGAGTTCCATCCAATACATTTGGGATGAGTTCAAGTGGCTGAACTAATTATCCAGCATCAGTACTGGGTCTGAATGCAATCAAATGCTCCACACACAAATGTTCCAACATCCAATGTAAATCTTTCCCAGAAGTGTAAAGGCTGATATTCTTATGTGGCTCATCCAGTATACATTCAAGTATCCAGTTAGAGCACGACTCTGCATTGTAACCTCATAGCCAAAAGATCCAATGCATTGAGCTTAGACAGGACTATCACTGTTCAATTGCAGGACTTGTGTGATATTGGAGAACTTTAATGTATAGGTTCATTCAGGCAGGACTCATTTAACACTAATGACGAATTCTGTGGAGCTCCGCAAAGGCTGTTTCCAGCTCATTTAACTTGGCTTTTGTTTCTGAACACAAGCAACATATGTGACATATAGGACAACTTTATTCTTTATGTGTTCCCACTGTTTAATCTAAGCAACACCGAAATATCATTGACTTCCTGCTTCTTAGTGAGTTCTGTGGAAGCCTTTGTTGTACAAAACGGGCAGCAGAACCTAAGCTGATTAAAGAGCTATCACAGGATGTGTTTCTTTAACTCAGACATAGCTTAGTGCACCACAGGCACACTCTCAACAATCCAACTAGGTCTAGATTTGTGTTATTCGTCTCTCAAAGCTCGGAAGTAATCTAACACATTGGATTCGGCTCATAATTTGCTTTCAAATGATGACAACATCCTCAGTTTATCTGTCCTCACGATAGATATGTGCAAATATGGTGCAAATGAGAGAGAATTGTTTAGAGACATGGCAATGGCCATGACTCCAGGACTCCCCATGGTCCATGAGGGTCTGCGTTTTTCTTTCTTTTTCCAAATTTAAGCCTAGCTATAAGAAACATGATATGAACTATGTAATGTCACCACACTGATCCTTCTGTAAATCAACTGAAATTGACAAATGGGTGGAGTCTTTCCAAGTTCAGGCATTTTTAGTCTTCTCCACTAGCTAGAACTCTCTCCATGCTATAATGCTATCAGCACTGGTTTAGGTGAAGGCTAGCACATGCTTCCTCCAAGACACTTGAAGCTACGGCATCTGTTCACACTGTGGCTAACACAACACCACTGGGCCTAGTTGCACCAGCTACAAACTATTATAAATGTAGAAGCTAGTAGCTACTCAATATTTACTCCTACCCCTAAGCAGCTGTAAGTTGTGACAAAATTGACACCAACCAAGATGTAGCTCGTTTGAAGCTCTTTGAGCAGGATCACAGGAATGCCTTTCGTTGTCGGGTGTTAAGAGACTGGCTATATTCTTTAGATAACTATGATGGTGTGGATATCTATGCTCAAATTAAGTTAAGAACCAATCTACTTTCCACTGACGTTTGTTCAATGCAGTTTTGTAAATATAGATATATAAATATTTTTATTGAATTTACTATTTTTTTCCATAGAATATAAGAAATATGTGCCAGTTGCCATCCATGTTTCCATGGCAGCATGTTGACTGACAGGTTTAAGACTTCTTAAAGTGTTCATTAGTTAGCTGTTAACTAACTAGTGTTAACTAAGGGCTTAGTAAAGTTCTTGTTAAGACTTCTTAACAAAAACTTAATGTTTTGATTGTAGTTATGCTCTCTGGGATTCTTACTGTGGCATCACCTAGAACTTCCCAGTGACAGAGCCAACACTTAGACAGCTGCACCATTTGACTGAACCACCAATTCAAAAACCTAATATAAGGTACAAAGACAACTTAAACCTGAAAACAGTGACAGTAGATCAAAATGTAATCATTTTAAAGGTTCTAGCAAATGAGGCCTTGATCCTAGCGGAGTTACATCTGGCTATTGAACAAAAAGAGGTCCATTTGCAAGAACTAGGAGAACAACTTATAGATAAAGTGAACAGTGAGTATGTGTTAGCTGCTCAGCAGATTGATCAAATATGAATAGCTGGAAATTGCTGGAGAAAGCTTGTGCGCACATCAAATAAACATTAGAATATCATGCCCGCCCCTGCTTTAGAATGATCTTGGCCCATTCTATCAGCTCCACTGACTGTATAGAAGCACTGTGTAGTTCTATAATTACAGACTGTAGTCCTGTGATCTATCCACTCCTAGACTAGCTGCTCCACCTTGTAGATGTGATAGAAACTCATCTGTTGCACAGTTTGTGTTGGTCATCCTCTAGTCCTTCATTAGCATCACAGGACGCTGTTGGCTGGGTATTTCTGGTTGGTGGACTATTCTCAGTCCAGCAGTGACGCTGAGGTGTGTTTAAAAATTCCAGCAGCACTGCTGTGTCTGATCCACTCGTACCAGTGCAGCATACGCTACTAACACACCACCACCATGTCAGTGCAGATGAACTACAGTCTGTAAGTATATAGCAACAATTTGCTCCTGATGGTCAGTGGAGCCACGTTCATTTCAAATTTGGGATGGTCATAATATTCTACTATGACTGGGTATTTGCCTAATGAGCAGTTGGACTGTATTCATCAAATAAATCAGTTGGGCTTCGTGGAGTCCTCGGCTAAAAGAAAATCGAGAACTCTTTGTTTAGAGGACAATTAGAGGATGATTCATTGCTAAAATGAATTACTAAATCAATATTGAAAAAAAAAAAATGCTCAATACAGCCTGCAGTGTAACAATCTGCTTTATATCTGGCCTGTGTACATTCCTGCAGTAGTGGTTGATTCTGTTTGCTTACTACACCCTGCACTGACCCAATCTGCTGTCTCTCTTTTCGTGTCTTTTTTTATATCTGGTCTGTGTGCCTTCCTGCAGTAGTGATTGATTTGTGAGTTTAGCAGATCAAAAACAGAAATGTGTTCAAACCACTAACAAAAAACAGGAACCAAACATTAACACATTTTTAAACCATCGTTAAACAAAACAAGCCCAACTTCATGGTTCCTTCAGCCGCCGAGTGGTCTGGCCAAGTGAATTCAGTTGAACTCATTATTTCCGCTTCTGATTTTTACGTTACTGTACAGTGGCATGGTGAGGTTTCTTGGGTTTGTGTTGTGGTGACTGGCTCTCTCCACCCACCGCTTTTCTCCCGGTCTAAGTCTCATTCAGTATTGACAGGAAGACCCTGGCCACGGATCTACATAAGGCATGACCTTAAAGCGACAGTCTGCAAGTTTTGGGGATTTGGGGTTTTAGAGACCTCTCTGGTGAGATTGTGTAACTGCACCAAGCATGCGAAAGAGTCCTTTAGTCTCCTTTCTGAGTGGATGGATCTAAACATTGTACGTTTACATTTAGTCAGTTTCTTTGTTTGACAGTGGGTAAATGAGCAGGATGAGTTCAGGCCATTCTGATATCTCCATGTTAGCATAAGCTCTTGCAGTAGCCATTCTGTTTAGATCAGGGCCATTAGCAGCATTGTGGTTGCTCAGCCTTTTAGAGGCTGTGCAAGTGACGTAAGTATGTAAAGGCATGTGACGTGGCCAGACAAGCTCCAGCGAAAACCTACCAGACTGATCTGTTTTTAGAATGAATATATTAGGCTGTTGCAGCGACGGTTGCGCAGCACACTGATTCCATTTATTGAAATGTTTTAGCCCTCCCAACTACTCCCTACTACTGCTTTTTATCATTGAAACGAAAATATCTTAAGGTCTGATGCTTAAAATATGATACATTCTTTTAATAATTTATGCAAGATTGATGTTATTAATTTTTTTGGCAAAATGTTGGATTGAAAAAAGGAAATAGGCACTATGCAAAAGTGATCATGATCTCAAACCACAAGGAAAGTGACAGGTGACGCAAAGTTCAAAGCTTTATAAATACTCTCCTCAAACCTTCTGCCAATACTCAGCAATCATGGCCTCCTCTAAACAGCTGCCTAGCACTCTGAACATGCAATTGCAATAATTGATGCCCACAATCAGGAGAAGGTAGCTGATAGCTGGTTAATGGTGAAAGAACTGAACTGAGATTTGACTGTAAACGATTCAGCAGACTCTGGAGTGACACCTGAACAAAAATGACCTTCATGTAATTATGTCATCACAAGGAACATTTAAAGAAGCCAGATGCATTTTAGAAACAATTCATGGTGCACAGTTTCCTGAATAAAAACGCCACTCCAGCTTTTAAGCAAAGGCTTCTGTCCTGTGTTGCAGCCAGTAGATTCTGGAAGCAAACATCACACAGTCTGTAAGAAAGCTGAAGATAGACAGAGGATGGCTTCTACAGCAGGATAATTCTAAACACACCTCAACATCCACAATGGACTACCTTGTGATGTGAAAGCTGAAAGTCTTGCCATGCCGCCCACAGTCCCCTCAACCTAAAGAACATCTGTGAATAGATCACAAAAGAGCAGCACAGCAAGACAGTTCAAGAATCACAGAATTAGAAGGCTTTTGGAAGGACGAATAGGTGAAAATCTCTCAAACAAGAATTCAAAGCTTAGCTACAAAGGCTACAAATGGCATAAGTTGTGATACTTGACAAGGGGTGTTACTAAGTACTGACTATGAAGGGAGGTACCTCTGTTGTCATTTGGGGGGTACTGCCTCTAACTGGGAGGTACTCTTGTTACTGGGGTTGTACCCTTAACGGTATGTCTTTAGTACCTTTAGTCAGGTTACCTAATTATGCCATACTCCTTTACAGTTCTTTTCCTCTATGTTTAAGGTACACAACTGGCTTAATTAATTATACATCAGATTAATGATAAATTCCTTTGTGAGGACTAGTCTAAAGGAGTAGAAACAGGGATACGTTGCTCAGGGTTGATATGGGGTGATTTAGCTAATTTCCCAGTGGTAAATAAACACCAGTAGTGTTAAATTAACACTGTGTAAAATCAACACTTCTACACTGTTTAGTTAACACTGACAGTGTTGTGATAGGCAAAGGAATGAGCTGGTTAGGAAAAGATACAGGAATGAGCTGGTTAGGGAAAGATACAGGAATGAACTGGTTAGGGACAGATACAGGAATGAATTGATTAGGGAGAGATACAGAAATGAGCTGGTTAAGGATAGATACAGGAATGAGTTGATTAGGGAGAGATACAGGAATGAGCTGGTTAGGGATAGATACAGGAATGAACTGGTTAGGGACAGATACAGGAATGAGTTGATTAGGGAGAGATACAGGAATGAGTTGGTTAGGGATAGATACAGGAATGAGCTATTTAGGGGCAGGTACAGGAATGAGTTAGGTATAGATACAGGAATGAGTTGGTTAGGGATTGATACAGGAATGAGCTGGTTAGTGATAGATCAAGGACTGAGCTGGTTAGGGATAGATAGCGGAAAGAGCTGGTTAGTGACAGATACAGGAATGAGCTGGTTAGGGATACATACAGGAAAAAGTTGGTTAGAGATAGATACAGGAATGAGCTGGTTAGTGATAGATACAGGAATGAGCTGCTTAGGGATAGAGACAGGAACAAGTTGGTTAGGGATGGATAGAGAAATGAGTTGGTCAGTGATAGGTAAAGGCATGAGCTGGTTAGGGACAGATACAAGAACAAATTGGTTAGGGAGAGATACAGAAATGAGCTGGTTAGGGATAGATAGAGAAATGAGCTGGTTAGGGGCAGGTACAGGAATGAGTTAGGTATAGATACAGGAATTAGTTGGTTAGTGATAGATAAAGAAATGAGCAGGTTAGTGATAGATAAAGAAATGAGCAGGTTAGGGATAGATACAGGAATGAGCTGGTTAGTGATAGATAAAGAAATGAGCAGGTTAGGGATAGATACAGGAATGAGCTGGTTAGTGATAGATAAAGGAATGAGTTGGTTAGGGATAGATAAAGAAATTAGTTGGTTAGTGATAGGTAAATGAATGAGCTGGTTAGGGACAGATACAAGAACGAGTTGTTAGGGAGAGATACAGAAATGAGTTGGTTAGGGAGAGATACAGGAATTATTTGGTTAGGGATAGATAAAGGAAGGAGCAAGTTAGGGATAGATAAAAAATGAACTGGTTAGTGATAGATAAAGAAATTAGTTGGTTAGTGATAGGTAAAGGACTGAGCTGGTTAGGGATAGATAACGGAAAGAGCTGGTTAGGGATAGATACAGGAATGAGTTGGTTAGGGATAGACACAGGAATGAGTTAGTTAAGGACAGATACATAAACGAGTTGGTTAGGAATAGATACAGAACGAGTTGGTCAGGAATAGATACAGGAATGATTTGCTTAGGGATAGATAAAGAAATTAGCTGGTTAGGAATAGATAAATAAATGAAGGGGTTATGGATAGATAAAGAAATGAGCTGGTTAGGGATAGATATAGAAATTAGCAGGTTAGGGACAGATACAGGAATGAGCTGGTTAGTGATAGGTAAAGGACTGAGCTGGTTAGGGATAGATAACGGAAAGCGCTGGTTAATGATAGATACAGGAATGAGCTGGTTAGTGATAGGTAAAGGACTGAGCTGGTTAGGGATAGATAACGGAAAGCGCTGGTTAGTGATAGATACAGGAATGAGCTGGTTAGGGATAGGTAAAGGAATGAGCTGGTTAGGGACAGATACAGGAACGAGTTGATTGGTTGGCTGGTTAGTGGTCAGTCCAGAGGTTAATTGGTAAAGATATTTTCTTTAAAACTAGTGATTCTGTTCTATTAGCAGTTTGTTTGTGGATTACACCATGCTTTAGAGGCTCACCCATCTTCATAGTGTTTCCAGCTTCAGATAATGAAGAGCCTAATTGACAGGGTCTGTGAAAATCACTCTTCAGACTAAAGGCTTCCACAGAATTTACTCAAGCAACTTGAATGTTTATTGAATGCTGTTTTAATTGTACTGTTTTCCTGCTCCCGGTTTATATAGCAGGCTTCCACTTCAACCACCATATGTCACAAATCAGCATCTACCACAGATGCATTTACAGACCTAGAACATCAGTTTCCACAGAAAATCAACTCGAAATATATTACAACTCCAAAGATCAGGATCTGCTGTGTAGGCCTAAACTAGACACGTGGGTTATCTGCTCATTGTATTGCATGTCCCATGCATTCCTGTTGGGAGATGGGAGATTGGGAACCTGGTCCATGCAGAAGAACAGATTTCCTGATGTTTCTCAGCAGTTTAAGATCATTAACTTTACTTGCATTAAATGTGTAACTACTCTAATTATCAACTGAACCAACAATCCACACATACATGCTCATGTTCAGTCTTAGTTCCTCCTTTTGAGTCTCAGTTTCTCTCAGTAGTTGCTTGTTACTTGGGAGGGTTTTCTTTTAATGTTCAGTTCCTGTCAGTGGTTCTTCATCATATTTATATGGAGGTTCTGCTTGTGAGGCTCAGTTCCTGTCAGAGGTTCTTCCTTGTGCTTCTAGAGAGGTTCTCCTAGTGAGTCTCAGTTCCTGTCAGAGGTTCTTCCTTGTGCTTCTAGAGAGGTTCTCTTAGTGAGTCTCAGTTCCTGTCAGAGGTTCTTCCTTGTGCTTCTAGAGAGGTTCTCCTAGTGAGTCTCAGTTCCTGTCAGAGGTTCTTCCTTGTGTTTCTAGGGAGGTTCCACTTTTAAGTATCAGTTCCTGTTAGTGGTTCTTTCTCTTGTTTCTAGGGAGGTTCTCCTTGTGAGTCTCAGTTCCTGTCAGTGGTTATTTCTCTTGTTGCTAGGGAGGTTCTCCTAGTGAGTCTCAGTTCCTCTTCGTGGTTCTTCCTTGTGCTTATAGCAAGGTTGTCTGTTTGAGGTTTCTGTACATTTAGAGTTTTCTCACTTCAGTTTTAAAGAAACTGTGATTTATAGATTCCCATGTTCTCTAAAACTGAAGCCAATAAACACAGTTTCTCTCTCTGTGTGTGTGTGTGTGTTTTGTGTGTGTGTGTGTGAGAGAGAGAGAGAGAGAGAGAGAAAGAGAGAGAGAGAGAGAGAGAGAGAGAGAGAGAGAGAGGGAGAGAGAGAAAGAGAGAGAGAGAGAGAGAGTGATTCCTGAATTAGTACTAAACTGTCGGCACTCCTGCTGCAGCCCCCTCGCTGAACCTCGCTGGGTTTACTTGGCTCTCTTTGCGGTGAATTCTCCACTAAGTTAATTTATATAATCTAATTTAAAAGACTCTAAGTTCCCTGAGTGATGGTTACATATTCATTGTTGTTTTTAGTGTGTGTGTGTGTGTGTGTGTGTGTGTGTGTGTGTGTGTGTTACAGCTCAGGAGGGATTCCAATCTCTCTGGGTGGTTTTGGGATCCCCTCTTGGCTCAGTGGAATTGATGTAATATTAATTTTATTTTGTAATTTGTTTGGAGAGGCATGAAGAGCTGTCAGAGAGAGAGAGGGAGGGAGAGAGAGAGAGAGAAAGAGAGAGAGAGAGAGAGCACAGGGAGAGAGAGAGTGAGCTTTCTGGATGAATAAAGGCGGCTCGTTTTCAGGATGAATTTACGCTAGACGCTGACAACTTTAATGAGGAGAAAATGAGGAGCGAGAGACAGAGAGAGACTGGAAGGAGAACAGAGAGACAGGGAAACAAATAAAGAGAGCAGTGATGGTGAAGTCTAATACTTTCTCTCTCTCTCTACTTTATTCCCTTCTTTCTCTCTTTCATTCTCTTTCGCTCTCACTACTTTCTCACTTTATTTCTCTTTTTACATTCTACCTTTTATCTTTCTCTCTTTCATTCTCTTTCTCTCTCTCTCTCTCTCTTTATGTTCTCCCTTCTTTCTGTATTTTATTTTCCCTTTATTCCCTTTCTCTCTCTCTCTCTCTCTCTCTCTCTCTCTCTCTCTCTCTCTCCCTCTTTCTCTCTCTCTTTACTTTATTCCTTTGTCTTTCTCTCTTCATTCTCCCTCTCTCTCTCCCCCTCTCTCTACTTTCTCCCTCTCTCTCTTTACTCACTCTCTCTCTCTCTCTCTCTGTCTCTGTCTCTCTCTCTCTCTCTCTCTCTCTCTCTCTCTCTCTCTCTCTCTCACACACACACACACACTCTAATATTCTCCCTTCCCCTCACTCAGTGTGTCTCTCTCTGCAGAAATCACAGCAGCACGATTCTCTGCCTGGTTTAAGGTTTTTTCTGCACTGACAACACATTTTAGGGGAGAAGTGTAAATGGAATACGGAATCAGTGGATCCAGGTAGTGTGTTCATGGCAGGTGTAAACAGGATCACAATGCCATCTGTAATCCAGCAAAATCTGATCACTTTTGAGGGGTAAAATACTTTGCAGGGCACTGTATATAAACACTGCTGAATTCTTAATACTGGTGGTGGGATGTGTGTGTGTATGTGTGTGTGTGTGTGTGTGTGTGTGTGTGTGTGTGTTTGATGTATGAATCATGCAGTCAGATGTGGATGAGAGAAACTCTGCATGTGTCAGTATTGCACTCTACTGTAGCCATACTAACACTTTAAATATGTGGGGGGAGAGGGAGAGAGAGATAGAGAGAGAAGAGAGAGAGAGAGAGAGAGGGAGGGTGAGAGAGAGAGAGAGAGAGAGAGAGAGAGAGAGAGAGAGAGAGAGAGAGAGAGAAGATAGAGAGAGGCAATAAAAGGATGGAGGTGGAGAGGGGTTATTGTATGAAGTAGAGTAGTTTTAGTTACTGCAATACACCGGTGTGAATATCTGTGTGGGTGTGTGTGTGGGTGTGTGTGGAAGGGTGTGGGTGGATGGGTGGATGAGACTTTTCAGCGTAAGGACCGCCAACAGTATGACGCGTCCACCGCACCCAATCAGAAGCGAGATGGGCGTGTCCATAGACTGTCCGCCCTAAAGGTTATCAGCCTCTCTCTCCCTTTCTCTTTCATACACACTCACTGTCACTCACACCCACGCTCACTCACTCACTCACACACTCACTCACTAACGCATATGAATCCTGGAGCGCGCGCGCGGTCACTCGCAGTGTCAGCATGCCTGAGCAGGGCGCGTGCGCGTGCGGCGGCTGCAGGCGGCTCGTGGCGCTGATCGCGGTGTCGCTCGCGCTGCACATCCTGACGCTCGCGTGCTACGCCGAGCTGCGCGCGCAGGTCCGGCGCGAGATCACGGCCCAGCAGAGGAGCAGAGACACGGACACAGTGCACGAGCAGGTAAACCAGAGTGCGTGTGTGTGTGCGCGCGCGTGTGTGCTGTTACCCCCAAACCTTTTGTTCAGAGTTGCCCAGAGTTGTTCCGAGATATACTTTGTGTGTGTGTGTGTGTGTGTGTGTGTGTGTGTGTTTGTGTGTGTGTGCGCGTGCATTCGCGCATAATGTTTGTGTGCACGTGGTTTTGTCTTTATGCGCGTCTATATATGCGCTTCTGTGTGCATGTATACACGTAGGTGTGTCAGACTGTAAGTGTGTGTACGTGAGTCTCAAGTGTGTGACTGTATCAGGATTAAGTTAAGATTTTGATACAGATACCAAGTACACAGCTGTACTGGCTGCATTAGTGCTCAAAACAGAACTATTTTATGTCAGATCATTTTATTTCTATTTTCATTTTTTTCTGAATTGGTCTGAATTCCAAGTTGACATTTGTTTTTTACAGTCTGTACTGCAGCCTCTGCTGTGTCCAGTATATTCCTGCTTACCCTACTCTTCAGGGTCTGAACACTAAGGGCCATTTCATGTGCTGTAAATTATAATGGCATATTTTACTGCATTGCAAATTAAATAGTTTATTACACTGTAAGTTAATATAGTTCACTTTACTGCACTGTACATAAAAATGGTATTGTTTACTACATTAAATAGCAGTTCACTTTACTACACCGCAAATAATAACACTTCACTTTCAGTAATTCATTTTCACTTAACTACACTGTACATGACTAGATCACTTAACTACACTGTACATGACTAGATCACTTAACTACATTGTAAATGACTAGATCACTTAACTACACTGTAAATGACAATGGTTCACTTTACTACACTGTAACTGACTAGATCACTTTACTACACTGCAAATAATAACACTTCACTTTACAACACTTTAAGTGACAGTAATTCATTTTTACTTAACTACACTGTACATGACTAGATCACTTAACTACACTGTAAATGACAATGGTTCACTTTACTACACTGTAACTGACTAGATCACTTTGCTGCACTGTAAATGAAAATGGTTCACCTAACCACAGTGTAAATGAATAGATCACTTTACTACACTGTAAATGACTAAATCACTTTACTACACTGTAAATGACAATGATTCGCTTTACTACTCTGTAAATGACAATAGTTCACTTTACTACACCGGAAATGACAGTGCTTCACTTTACTACACTGTACATTACTAGATCACTTTATAACACTGTAAAAGACAATGGTTCACTTTACTACACTGTAAATGACAATGGTTCACTTTACTACACTGTACATGACAATGGTTCACTTTACTACACTGTAAATGACAATGGTTCACTTTACTACACTGTACATGACTAGATCACTTTACTGCACTGTAAATGACTAGATCACTTTACTACACTGTAAATGACAGTGGTTCACTTAACTACACTGTAAATGACCAGATCACTTTACTACACTGTAAATGACAGTGGTTCACTTAACTACACTGTAAATGACAGTGGTTCACTTAACTACACTGTAAATGACCAGATCACTTTACTACACTGTAAATGACAGTGGTTCACTTAACTACACTGTAAATGACTAGATCACTTAACTACACTGTAAATGACAATGGATCACTTTACTACACTGTAAAAGACTAGATTACTTTACTACACTGTAATTTATAGGTTCACTTTACTACACTATAAATTACTTGATTACTTTATTACACTGTAAATGACTAGATTACCCTACTACACTGTAAATGATTAGATTACTTTACTATACTATAAATGATAGGTCCACTTTACTACACTGTAAATGATGGGATCACTTTACTACACTGTAAATTATAGGTTTGCTTTACTACACTATATTTGAAGATAGTTCATTTACTACGCTGTAAATGACTCATTTTCTACATTGTAAATGAAGCACTACTGTACTACACTGTAAATACTGTTTTTACTGGACTGAAAATGAAGCAGTACTGTACTATACTGTAAATACTGTTTTTAATACACTGTACATAAAATAGTGTCCTACATTGTAAATCATGGTTCAGTCCCTTTTTATCAACTTAGAACTCTTAGTTTATTTAAAAACTGGAAGTCTGAAGAGTATTGAGCTGTTTTCTAGTTTGCAGTTTTGAATAATTACTGTACTTTCCATACTTTGTGCAGTGTGTGAGTAAAGTGTACTGGTAAATGTACATGGCTGTGTGTCTGTGCATTGTGAGTTTGGTTACACAGAGAAATGAGAGAGTGTGTATGTGTGTCTGTGTGTCGTAGTATCCGAAATATGTTCAGAGTTGCCCGTTTTGTGCACAAGCCCGCAGCTTTAGAGAAGCATTATGTGTGTGTATGTAAATGCCCTGCAGTATGAAGTTTCCTGTAAGGTTGTGTGTGCAGCAGCTGGAAGAACATCTGTAACATCAGTGTTACGAGCTGATTCACACCCGCACTCGGGGTCAGTGAAGTGTGTGTGTGTGTGTGTGTGTAGGCAGTATCAGCTAATGCTCTGGCTGATCTCCAAACTCTGCTTGTTCTCGTTCTCTCAGGTTGGGCACCAAAACCAGCATTATTGGGTCAGCGGTGTCAGATCACACACACACATACACACACACACACCAGCTACAGCACCAGCACACACACATCCATGCCTACAGACACTAGGGATATTTTGTGGCCGATGCAAGTTGTGCAGTTGTTCAGAGGAGGCTCAGCCACAGAGGGTCATTGCTGAAAAGCATTGCTGTATCAAAGCATATTAATGGAAAGTTGTCTGGAAGGAGGAAATGTGGTAGGAAAAGGTGCAGGAGCCTTGACTGAGGCACATGCATATGACGTCTTTGAGAAAGGGGCTATTATCAAACCACTCCTGATCCAGACACAACGTCAGAAGCATCTTACCTGGGCTAAGAAGAAAAAGAACTGAAATGTTGCTTAGTGTTCCAAAGTCCTATTTCCAGATGTAAAGGTTGTATTTTCAGCTGAAAACTAACTCTAATCTAGCAGCATTCCAGACCAAGGCCATCCAGCTAGCCGGGCAAACTGCACAGATGAACAGAATGTAATGTAATGTAGAACTCACATTGGCAGGGATATTTACCCAACATAATTACAGTGTTAAATGCAAAGTTATCATAGCGTGTCACTGTAAATCAGCCAATCAGAGTAAAGCTCATCAAAATCTGATTGAGCACACGCGGGACCAAGTGGTTTACAGGTTGTAAAACCATTTAAACCATATCTGGGCATTTTTTTTTTACCTGAGACTGAGATCTCGTACCTTAAATAAATGGCCTTTATAGATACATGCACCATGCAGTTTATTATTTTACAAGCCAGATTGAGAGACTTTTGCTGTGTGATGTGGTGCATCATGCATCATGTAAGTAGCTTTTAGAAGACTGTAACTAAATTGTGGCCCTGAAGGGAAGCACAAACAAGCCCAAAGTGTGCTATAAAAATGGTGGTGGTGGCCATTCCCCACACCATTATACAACCTCCATCAGCCTGGACTGTTGATACAAGGCAAGTTGGGTCCATGGATTTGAGCAAATGCTGACCCTACCATCTGTTTCTCAGCAAGATCCATCAGACTAGGCTGCATTTTTTTCAGTTATTTAGTCCACAACTGTCCGCTTTTGGTGAACCTGTGCCCACTGCAGCTGCAGCTTTCTGTTCTTGGCTGAGAGAAGTGGAATCCAATGTGGTCTTCTGCTGTAGTAGCCCATCCGCCTCAAGTTTCAACGTGTTATGCCATCTGAGATGCTTTCTGGTAGAGCTGGGCAATATTTTATCATATTGTGATGAAGTGTGTTATTATGATAAGAATATGCTTTTCTAAGCATATAGAGGAGACTGTTAGTGCTTAATAAACACTGATCAGCTGCAAGTTTCAATTCAAACAGTGTGATTAGACTGGTTTAATTCGATGAAGTGCAGCAGATACACAATTACATACACACTTTCAAATATGCACATACACAAATGCACGTACATACACATGCACATAAACATATGCACAAACACACACATGCACATACACACACATACACATATGCACAAACACACACATGCACATAGGCACATACATACACATGTACAAACATGCACATACACACACATAATATGCATATGCACACATATGCACAATCACACACATATGCATATGCACATACACGCACATACACACAGACATGCACATTTGCACACATACTCATATGCAGACATATATATGTGTATTAATTCTATTTCATATTGATTGATCTCTGAGCTTCACTGGCTTCAGAGTTTGATCTCTGCGTTTCAGAACACACACTCTACATGCTTGCTGGGTCTGGGTGCACGGGTGTGGGTGCTGCAGTGGTGCATGTCGCACCTCTGTTTTTAGAACGGTGTGTTACCGTGACGACTGATGATTGATGGAGGGAGGGTTCAGTGTTGTTAATCTGTCAGAGTTTAATAATGAGGCACGCACCCTGACCGCACTGTGTGTGTGTGTGTGTTAACCTATAAAGCATGACTAAGACCTCAGTCACTGTAATTCCACCTGTTGGATTCAGGAAATGTGTGTGTGTGTGTTGTGCGTCAGAGGCTTGGCAGAGTGGCATGAATGACCTGAAGACACATGTCAGAACGAGTGTATACACACACACACACACACACACACACACACACACACACACACAGACACGTACACACACATATTTGCATAAATAACATTAGTATCTTGTTAGCGTGTGTGTGTGTGTGTATTAGTATGTTGGCTGGAGGGATGGAAAAGAGACAAAGGAAAAGACAAAACACACACACACATGCACACACACACACACACGCACATACACACAGACATACACACACACAAACACAAACACACTTACACTCAGGACTGGGCTGTCTGCAGGCACCTCCGCTACACTCCTGTGAGAAACTTCCATCTGTGGGTTATTACACACACACACACACACACACACACACACACACACACACACACACACACACACACAGACAAACATACACACACAGATGGGTCTGGTTACCGACAGACAGATGCTGTTATTGGGTTAATATGGTGCTTGTGCTAACGCTAATGCTAACCAAACTTCTTAACTTCAGGGCAAATGTCTGTCTTTCACACAGACCGACAGACACACACATACACACACCTCTTGTTTGGCTTTGCTTTCTTTTCTATTTAACACTTAACTCTGTATACATATTTCTCTCTCTCTCTCTCTCTCTCTCTCTCTCTCTCTCTCTCTCTCTCCATCTTTCTCTCTCTCTCTGTCTCTCTCTTGCTCTGTATCTCTCTTTGTCCTCTCTAACTCTCTCTTTTTGTCTTTTACTTGTCCTCTTTCTCGTCTACCCCCTCCCTCTATGTCTCTCTTTCTTTCTTTCTTTCTCTCTCTCTCTCTCTCTCTCTCCCGCTTTCTTTCCATGTCTCTCTTGTTCTTTCTCCTCCTCCAGGGCACTGTGGCATTTCGCCAGAGCACAGTGTGATATCTTTCTCTCTGTCTCGCACACACACACTCACACACAGCTTATTAAAACAGGGAATGTGTGGGATTCCTTTACAACAGGATATCACCTTATTACAACCAGTCAGTAATTACTACATAGAACATTATACACACACACACACACACACACACACACACTCTTGTCTGCCCTTGTAGGGAGGGTCACATGACCTGGTCGTTACAGTGGGCATGCTGAAACAGGAGAGCAAGCTGAAGGTCAGATTGACAGATTGATAGGTAGTGACATCACTCTCTTACATGCGTCAGGCTGGAGTTCGATTCCCCACGTGGGCATGAACACTCCTCATCCTAACACTGCCTTCACCAAAGCCCAGAGAAACAGCAGTCAGTAGCAGTGAGGATTTTCCTCTATTGTGTAGCTGCGGGCGGCGTTCTTATGAATGTTGAAGCACTTGCTGATCGCTGCCACGGCGTGCGAAGCAGAACAGCGTCTGATCACTTTACAGAGTACCTTGCCTGCCTCACGAAACCCCGCCTCTTCACACTCATTATCAAACCCCCTAACATGCAGTGGTGGCTAAGCAGTTAGAGCTCCCGGCTATTGATGACAGGCTATTGATGGCTGTCGCTGTTGGGCCCTTGAGCAAGGCCCTTCACCCTCTCTGCTTCCCGGGCGCTGCAGCAATGGCTGCCCACCGCTCCGGGCACGTGTGCTCACTGTCCACTGTGTGTGTTTCACTGGTGTGTATGTGT
Organism: Salminus brasiliensis; assembly: GCF_030463535.1. Classification (NCBI taxonomy): domain Eukaryota; kingdom Metazoa; phylum Chordata; class Actinopteri; order Characiformes; family Bryconidae; genus Salminus; species Salminus brasiliensis. The sequence goes on from NC_132878.1 coordinate 28,428,620, forward strand.
GTGTTCATTGCACGGATGAGAAGAAAGTGGAAGCCAAATTCCATCTGTGTCACAGAAATGACACAAATATACAGAGACCAAATAGGATGTACTCTTTAAGTTGATGGGAGCCCAGCTTCTGACTCACATAGTCATGGTGTACATTGTCGCTGTCACCCTTTTTTTGACATTGTATGAATTTGGCCATTGCTCTTTATATTGTGTTAAATTGTCACAATAAATGGACCACAATAAAGGCTCTAAAATGTAGAATCGACTTCTATTGAAAGTTCTGGAGATACAATGTGTTTGTAAGCATGAAAGGAGCTTTGAGGTGAGGTTTGCTTTCCGCTTTGTTAAAGCTGATAGTGCCAAAGCCCTAAACTCTGAGATTGGTTCTTTAGTGAGGGGTGCTTTACTCCACAGCTCTGCTCGCTCAGATCAGGGACACATGACCTGAACTGCTGTACTGAGCAAGCTCCATATGGGCTCAGCTCTGTGCGCACTAGAGAGTGATCCCTAATGAGGGATCCTACACATCAAACAGGTGGAGAGAGGGGGAGAGAGAGAGAGAGAGAGAGAGCGAGAGTATATTTGCCTAACTTTAATAGCAGAGTTGTTAACAGCTGCATCTATTTAAAATTAGAGCCAGCGCACAGATGTGTGTGTGTGTGTGTGTGTGTAAGAGAGAGAGTTTGGTAACCAAAGCATAAAAGTTGCATAGAGGCAGTGAAAGAAGAGAAGAAAGAGGGAGAGAGACAGAGAGAGAGTGAAAGTTTGGATTGATCTTAAAGAGATGACGACAAACAAAGAGCAAAGCAACAGAAACATCGGCATTAACTGTGAACACATGTGGACACACACACACACTGAACATTTTAGAACAGTGGTCACTCTCTGGACATGAATATGTATGTATATTGATGTTATACATTACTGTGTATTTTTGTCAACCATAACTGCGTGACCCTTATATCACTGCTATGTGCATTAAAAAAAAAAAATATGCACAGCTTTTTAACCAATCACAGTGTACGATGTATGTTCAGTGATTCCCGTTAATAAGCTGATTTCTGAGTGCTGCTGTTCTGATTATCCTTATTATCTGTAATGAAGGTGACCTAACATTCAGTTTTTCTGAACTGCTACCCTTGAAGAATTAAAGACATCAACAGTAGTACACCTCACACACCAGTGTAGGTGTGTGTGTATCTTTACTGATTTTAAAAGATGATGATAAGCTCTTACTGATCCAAACACTGCTCTGAATGCCATCTCATTAAATTCAGCTTTACAATATGCAACACCATAATCACAATATGCAGCTTTACTGTATTCAACACCATAATCACAATATGCAGCTTTACTGTATTCAACACCATAATCACAATATGCAGCTTTACCGTATTCAACACCATAATCACAATATGCAGCTTTACCATATTCAACACCATAATCACAATATGCAGCTTTATCATATTCAACACCATAATCACAATATGCAGCTTCACCATATTCAACACCATAATCACAATATGCAGCTTTACTGTATTCAACACCATAATCACAATATGCAGCTTTACTGTATTCAACACCATAATCATAATATGCAGCTTTACCGTATTCAACACCATAATCACAATATGCAGCTTTACTGTATTCAACATCATAATCATAATATGCAGCTTTACTGTATTCAACACCATAATCACAATATGCAGCTTCACCATATTTAACACCATAATCACAATATGCAGCTTTACCATATTTAACACCATAATCACAATATGCAGCTTTACCATATTCAACACCATAATCATAATATGCAGCTTTACTGTATTCAACACCATAATCACAATATGCAGCTTTACCGTATTCAACACCATAATCACAATATGCAGCTTTACCGTATTCAACACCATAATCACAATATGCAGCTTTACTGTATTCAACACCATAATCACAACATGCAGCTTTACTGTATTCAACACCATAATCACAATATGCAGCTTTACCATATTTAACACCATAATCACAATACGCAGCTTTACTGTATTCAACACCATAATCACAATATGCAGCTTTACCATATTCAACACCATAATCACAATATGCAGCTTTACCTTATTTAACACCATAATCACAATATGCAGCTTTACCATATTCAACACCATAATCATAATATGCAGTGCTTAAATCACAATATGCAACACTGTAATGGCAGTATGCAACACCATTATTGCAATATGCAGGATCACAGAATGTATCATCATAATCATAATATGCAGTGCTTTATCACAGTATGTAGCAGAGTAATTGTAATGTGTATAATGTAATTTTGTCAATATTGTACAAATCTAATTGAGGTATTCAAAAGAATTGTGTGTGTGTGTGTGTGTGTGCGCGCGTGTTGGTTGATTGGATATGACTGTAGTCTGACTGAATTAGGACCCATAGAGACTAACTGTCCCTAGGTAACCCTATGTGTGAGAGAATGTGTGTGTGTTTGGTGCGGAGGGTGGGGGTGGGGTGTTAATGCATTCTCTGTGTTGTGGCTGAGAAGTGCATTTTTGTTCGAAGTGTAATAAACCAATTTTTTCCCAAAAATTCCCACTGTTGTTATATGTGTGTGTGCATATGTGTGTGTGTGTGTGTGTGTAGAAAATGGCATCTGTCCGACCCAAAGCATGTCTGGTTTTGAGGTTTGTGAGTTAGAACTCTTCAAAAGAGCCTCAGAACACCAGACCCAGACATTGTCTGAGCGCGCTCCAGCCACGGGTCAAAAGGTCATTAGAAGGTCAGGAGGGACTGCTGATGGCTTTAAAGCGGTAGTTCTGAAAAATAATGAAGTGGAAAATCAGTCGAAATGGACAAATTAGACATGACGGGTAATAACACACATGTTTAACTTAACGTTTTTCAACAATTTTTAATAATGAGGTTGGATTTGTTTTTTCATCACAACTCCTATAGTTTATAAACTCTTCATCACAACTCCTACACTTTATACGCTCTTAATCACAACTCCTACACTTTATACGCTCTTCATCACAACTCCTACATTTTATGAACTCTTCATCACAACTCCTATAGTTTATAAACTCTTCATCACAACTCCTACACTTTATAAACTCTTCATCACAAACTCTTCTTCACAACCCCTACACTTTATACGCTCTTCATCGCAACTACTACACTTTATACGCTCTTCATCACAACTCCTACACTTTATACACTCTTCATCACAACTCCTACAGTTTATAAACTCTTCATCGCAAACTCATCACAACCCCTACACTTTATACTCCCTTCATCACAACTCCTACACTTTATACGCTCTTCATCACAACTCCTACAGTTTATACACTCTTCATCACAACCCCTACACTTTATACTCTCTTCATCACAACTCCTACACTTTATACACTCTTCATCACAACTCCTACAGTTTATAAACTCTTCATCGCAAACTCATCACAACCCCTACACTTTATACTCTCTTCATCACAACTCCTACACTTTATACTCTCTTCATCACAACTCCTACAGTTTATACACTCTTCATCACAACCCCTACACTTTATACTCTCTTCATCACAACTCCTACACTTTATACGCTCTTCATCACAACTCCTACAGTTTATACACTCTTCATCACAACTCCTACAGTTTATACACTCTTCATCACAACTCGTACAGTTTATAAACTGTTCATCGCAAACTCTTCATCACAACTCGTACAGTTTATAAACTCTTCATCGCAAACTCTTCATCACAACTCGTACAGTTTTTACACTCTTCATCACAACTCCTACAGTTGATAAACTCTTCATCACAACCCCTACACTTTATACGCTCTTCATCACAACCCCTACACTGTATGCGCTCTTCATCACAACTCGTAAAGTTTGCAAACTCATCATAACTCCTACAGTTTATAAACTCTTCATCACAACCCCTACACTTTATACGCTCTTCATCACAATTTGTACAGTTTATACACTTTTTATCACAACTCGTACAGTTTGCAAACTCTTCATCACAACTCCTACAGTTTACAGACTCATCACAGTGTTTTACCCACTGATTCACACTCACGGTTTTACACACAACTTCACACACACATGTTGTTCTACAAGCTAACCAAGTAATGGTATGCTAAGCCAGTTGCACTCCATAATTAGCATGCCAAACACAGCGGGGTTTCACTGATGTCCTAGGAACCAGTGCTGCTCAGTGATGGGTCATTTGTAGTTTGTGGTTAGTGGAGAAGTGGTGTTCTCAGGGTTTTCTCGGCTTGTGTGTTTAGTGAATATACTGCTGTTCTTTTAGTGGTTTTCTCCGGCTAAACATTCTGACTTTCTTTTCTTTTTGTCCTTTTGGGTCTGGTTTGTGAGGCAATAGTGGCGAAATGTGTGATTTTCGTTTGTTTTCACCCTCTTTTACCAAAATGGTTTGCTATTGACTAATGTGGTTTATTTATGGGACCTATTCCAGTTGTACCAATACACAACATTCATATATTCAACTACTAATAATATGGTAGTGTCTAATTGGTTTTGTCAATATTAATCAAGTTATTTGAGTCAGGCAAATGTATTGGATCCCTGCTAAGTTGTAACGTGTGTAAAGTGATTTGAATTTAGTTCGGTAGTTGTTTTTTGAGTCATAATGGAGTTATTTAAGTTGTGTTTAATGTGTAGCTCTTTGAGTATTGTTTGGTAGTTATTTAGTACTTGGCTTATTTAACAAAAGCAAGTGTGCTAGTTGTCATTAGCAAATTTGTGTGTGGCAGTGAGAGGAAGGGATGGTGAAAAGAAAAGGAGGAGGAACTGACTACAGCCCTGACAAACTAAAGCACTTAGCAGCCATAGACGTCAGCCAAATACAGTGTGCGTGTAATGCAATCTCGATTCAATAAGATAATGTTGGCTTGTTTGTTTTTGGACTGAACAATTCAGTATTTTGTGATGGTCCTCTGAGAATCATATCGAGTTGTACATAATTGACTCCATGTGGCACAACGAAATGCACACAGATTAGACCTCAAATTGTGTGTGTCTGAGAGAGAAAGAGAAATCAGCCCTGATTATATTTCCATCAGTAACCTTTGATGAGTGAGTGGCGTCTCTAATGGAGAAATATGTTGGAACCTGTCGAGCAATGTCAGCTAGAGTCTTAACACTAACATCAAGACTCAAGACATACAAACACACCTTAGCTAGTGTAAGGCAACCCTGTTTGGAATCAGTTTGGAATGGAAAGTTCATATAGAGCAGTTTTTTGGTTTGGTTTTTTTTTTTGTCTGGATTTGGACGGTGACGTTGAGAAACACAGATTCTTCTTTGCATTTGTTACCAAAGAGTGAACCCAAATACTAAATGGGAAGCGTGTGTGTTTGTGTAAACGTAAACCAACCGTAGAAGCCCTGGAACTCATCACACTTGTAAAGTCTAATGCAGCAAATCCACAAACTGCTCCTACCAGGACAAAGCGACGGATTCCCACACACTTAAAGACAAAACCACTGTTCCAGTTCATCTCTATTCATACACTTCCTTCCTCTTTATTTTAGGTTTGAAACATGCAGAAGGAAATGTCTGCCACTGACTGTAGTGTACTGTAAATTGATGTGTTTGCCCACTGTGTAGATTCACCTAAAGGTTTCACTAGATTTCAGAAAGGGTTCGTATTTACTCCGTATTTAGAGATTTGCTCAGGTACTAACTTAAAATAGTGTTTTGTCTTCATTCATTTTTTTGAGAAATAGAGGCATTAAAACTTCGACATGGCTTAATTTGAATTACTATGTGCAAACAATATACCACTATACTTTAGGTTCTGTGAATTTTTTAGCTAAATTGTGCTCTTTCCTCTGGCATTTCTGATTATTACTTATTACTTACTTATCATCCTTTGAAACTGTTAATTTACTTTAGTCTAGAGATACAGAGGACCACCTTTTCTCCAATCCAGTAAAAATATTTTTAACAACATAGGCCTCTCCATAGTCTGCCTTGCTTGTTTAAATGCATTTTAAACCCAAAAATAATCCAAACCCAAGCCAAGTATTTTTTAGCAACATTCAAATGTCTACTGCAAGAATTATGGCAACTATTATTTTATAAAGTCTCTACAAAATTTAAAGCATTTATTACATTAAGCAAATCGGAGATGGTCATGAGGCCATCCGCAACTTTACTTGGACTGAGGTCCTGAGTGGCATGTAAAAAAGTGATGTTCATTGGCAGGAGACTATAGAAATAACTACACAGCAGGTCTCTGTATTACAGAAACAGTACATATTTCTACAATGATGTAACAAGGTTATTTACATCAAGGCATGGTTCAGATGAATGAATCTTTTGTGAGTAACCAGGCTTTGCTTTGTGTGCCTTCATTTACTGGCCAAAGCACCTGTGAAACCCACATTCCCAATCTCATCTCCCTAACTGAAACACCTTGTTCCAATTAGCAATTGGAGAAGTCATGAACACAGAGATTCACTTACTTTTTTCAGCCTGCACTCTGGATGTTTATTCAATGTACTCAGCGAAAGTCGTGAACAGTAGAACTGTATGTGTGCTATTGCTTTAGTCATGTCTGTCAATGTTAAGATTTGAAGGGACATTTATCACAATCACTGTCCACATACCCCTACATTTTAGACCGTACTACACACAGTGAACCCTTATATCACCCCCAGAAAGCCCCTTGCTTTTCAAAAAACCCTTCTTTACCCAGCGATGGATTGGGTAACTAGTTCCTACAGTAAGTGACTACAATTAGGAATTAGACGCCTGGTTAAAAGCGAAATGCTGTGAACATCTCTGGATTATAGAAATGAAAACACAGTGCGGCTCATTTACTGCATCTGGTGGGATCGGGCTTTCTTCTTCCATAGGCTGGTGCCGTTTGATTGAAGATTTTCTTGGTGGATGTTACAGCTAGTGTTCTACATACTGTCACCTTCCTTCCTGAGAAAATGAGCAAATGCCAACGTTACCACAATCCTTGTTTAGAAAGGTTACGAATATGGGAAATTTACAGGAAAATGTTTATACAGGAGGACAGTGGAAGAGAGGGGGTAAAATACAGGAGAACAGTGGAAGGCTTCACAAGTATAAGTTTAGTTAGACTTAGATAACAATCAGACCAACTCCATTTGATTAGTAATCAGTGCAGGAGTTCCAAAGGGTTTGTGTACATACATTTTTCATGTGTAAAGTAAAAAATATGAGTTGTTGTGAATTGTTTTATTCCAATACATCGTTAATGACATATTTATTGACAGAAATATTGGCATTTAAAGACGTACATTTACAAAAGATTTGAGCCCCAGTTCTCCTCTGCTTTAAAACTCTACAGGAACATTTGCTTTCTTGTTCCAAACATGAATAGTTTTGGGAAGAGAACAAACCCTCCTAAAATACTGAAGGAGGTCAGAATATTCCACTGAAGATCAAACGCTGGGCGGGGGCAGTCGGAGTGTGTTTAGTGTTTGCTTGTGACGTTTGCGTTGTGGCTGATTGATGCTGGTTTACTGAATTTGTCTTATTTGCCTGGAATGAGTGCAGTATGCCGTCAGATATCTCCGGAAATTAAAAGTGAATTTCAGTAACTGTAGAAAGTTCCATATGGATGGCACATGTCACAAGATATTGTTTTTTTATTATTATTAATAAATGCTAGCGAGGCATCAGAAGCGCTGATATTAAAGGAACGCTTGAGGGACTGTGTGTGTGCGAAGGGTGAGTGTGTGAAGACTGATATTAATGGAACGTTTGAGTGATGGAAGGTTTATGTGCATGCATGTGTGTTTGTTTGCGTGTAGACTGATAAAGGAAAGTCTGAGTAGTGATGCAGAATGTGTGTGTGTGTGTGTGTGTGTGTGCGATGGAGCTCATTACTGACGGATGGATTTGATTGGACACATCACTCTCACTTAACAAACTCATTCACCTTCATCCCTCCATCCCTTGCAGTCGTTCGCTCGCTCTCTTCATCACTGTCTGATGGATGGTCGTGTTGGTTTAAGAGTGTGTCACTCAGGCTGGAGAACAGATGTGAAGGCTCTCTCTCTCTCTCCCTCTCTCTGTCTCTCTCCGTCTCTCTCTCTCTCTGTGTTTGATGTGGTTTGTGGTTTGTTCTAAATTGGACTTGTGTAAAGACACACTGCTCTCAGCACCGGGCAACAAACCGGGAACAAAGTGAGGGAGAGGAAAAAAAGGAGAAAGAAAAACAGAGAGAAAAGAGTGAGGGAGCAGGTGGAGGAGAGAAGCTGCCAAATTACAGACAGGTGCGGAACAGCCTGCGACACTGGCTTCACATCTATCCTCGGTCTAAAGAATGACAACGGGATAAACTCTCCTTCACTTTCTTTACTTTTAGGTGTTGTATTTGTAGAATATGAATGTTATAATGTAAATGTTGAATGTTGAATGAAAATGTAGAAACAGTTACAACACAAATGTAATGAATAAATAGGTCAGAAGTACCTGAATAAAAATAATAATAATTATAATAATACAAATAATACTTTACAAAACTTAAAATGGTTTATAAGTTTTTGGCACTTTTATAATGTCATTTTTCATTCATGTAAAAAAGGGGGATGCAAAAATAAACTGCTTCATACTGTAACGTTTTAAGAAATGTAAATGAATAAAATATATAGTATGTTTGATAATAATAATAATAAAAATAATAAAAACACATTTAAAGGACTTAAATATGAAACATAAATATCTCTGGCCTTGTGGGAGTCTGTGGCGAGCATCACAATAACTAAAGGCAGATTCCAATAAAATTTTGTAGATTAAAAAAAGTTATTAATCTACATTAAATATATGGCTTATGTATAATAATGTAAAAAAAATGTTTTAAACAACAGCTGGAATGAGTTTAGGATATGCTGTTTTTATTCACATTAACCCCCTGGGCATTCCTAAAGCATTTATTTTAAAATTGTATTTTAAAAAACTTGTCAAATTGGTGGGCAGTGGTGGCTCAGCCCTTGAGCAAGGCCCTTTGCCTTCTCTGCTCCCCGGGAGCTGGAGTTGGCTGCCCACCGCTCTGGGTGTGTGTGTACTCAGATGGGTTAAGTGCGTAGGACACATTTCGCTGTACATACAGTGCCAAATACGTGCACCTTTACCTTTACTCTAGCTTTCCTGTAGCTAATATTGTGGCCTCATGCTAACTTTAGCTATTGCACGTTTTTTTATGATGAACATAGTAGATACTTTGCCAATAATATTCAGTTGCAACCCCACAGATGAACCTCACTTAATGCCATGTGGTCAACAGAAGGGTCGCTGACTGACATTCGTTCATTCTTTATTGTAATCTAACGAGGTGAAACTTGATTTGCAGCCACATGACAAAACACTAAAGTCAAGTTTTTTCCACCTTTTACTGCAATGGCAAACCAAATACCAACGTTTGCAGACGTTCTGGCTTATTGGCATTACTGAGTTATGTTATCTAGGTAGCTGTCGGAGCGTTCTCCTTTTAAAAGTGACCCCTCCTTTTGTTTTTGAACCTCACTCAAAATCATTCACGTCAAAGAACTGTAGCAGTGTTAGGCAATAACCTTGCTAGCTTGCTTTGGTGTCCGCCAGTCATCTAGCTTGTTGAAGGTCCTCAGTTAACATCAGTATAAGCTGGCTAGCTACACTCATTTCCAAAGAATTCACCTGTTAAAGAGCCTTTTGTTTGTTTTCTTAATCTTCAACTTAGATTGGTTAAAAATGTATAAATGTAAATGTAGCGTTTCCTAGGTAAGCTGCAGTGGTAATTTTCCTAGCCATTAGTGATTTCTGTTAGCTAGCTGACTTAATTGTCAGAGCTTCCTCCTTTGAATCGTCATCCCTCGTTGACACCCCTTTGTTTTATTCAGGTCAGGAAAAGTACATTTTTGGTTGTTTTATCTGATTTTTACATCTATACAAGAAACGTTCAGGAACATTTAATGACACTAAACACCTGATTGAAGTGACTGAGCTCGATCTGGAAAGATGGGGTCGTTGTTGACGCATCAGGCTTGGTTTATTCAGGAATCTATAATTTCTTATATCTATAAAAAAAAAAGTAGAGTAAAGGTTCACTCAATCTCATCTTCGGTGGGTTTTAGGGCAGGCTTAATCGGCGGCCATTGAGCGTGCATGTGTTTTGTTTTTAAAACATATTGACTTCATGAAAAATTTTTAATACTCTTTCACTTTAAGAACTTTATGGCAGGTTTAGTCCTCCCTGCACCTTCAAAAGAGCGAGAGAACGGAGTAATGAAGCCATTAAAACCTGGCATTAAAACATCACCAGAAAGAGCAGCTATCCTTGAACACATTCCAGCAGTGTGTGTGTGTACGTGTTCCTTTACGAACGGCCCAGATGGTGTGTGTTTCAGGTTTGTTCTTTAAAGCCAGATTGAGGAATGCCACGATGGTGTGAAATTGCTGGGAACTAAGGCAGCCAAAACTTTGTGTGTGTGTTTTAAGGTACTTTGGAAACATCTCATAAGCCCAGATCTTTAAATAGGCATGCATTATTGGTATGTGTGTGTGTGTGTGTGTGTGTGTGTGTGTGTGTGTGTGTGTCTGCATCACTGAGTAGTATCCTAATGTAAATGTCTCTCACTCTCCAATTATTCATCCATCCTTTTTCCACCACCCTTAATTTCTCTCTTATATCTCAGTTTCATCTTGTGCTGACCTTCTCTGTCAGGCTTAATCTTTTCACCTATCCAGTCCCAGATGGAGCTCCGTTTAAGTCCTTTGGGATGTGTTGGAGAGTTGAAACTCCACTGAAACTCCTGTTGAATAGTTGGAGTAATAAAACACCACTAAAGCCCTTTGGGAGTTGAAGTGAACCTTTGAACTGAGTTGCTTGATTAAGTTTTATCAAACTCCTTTGGGTTGAGTTAATCGATGAAGCCCCATTTAACTAATTTGGGCTGAGTTGATTGATGGAGCCCCATTGTACTCCTTTGGGAATGAGTTGAAATAACAGAGCTCCATTACATTTCTTTGGGCTAAGTTGATTAATGGAGCCCCACTGGATCCCCATTGGATCAGTTGGGGTGATGGAACTTCAGTGCATTTTCTTGAACTGAGTTAACTAATGGAGCCCCATTGAACTCATTTGGGATGAGTTAGTTAATGGGACTCCTTAAACTTCCTTTGGGAGGAGTTGATCAACAGAACCCCATTGAACTCCTTTGGGATGAGCTGAATTGATGGAGGTCCACTGAACCCCTTTGGGATGAGTTGATTAATAGAGCTCTGTTAAATTCCTTTGGGATGAGTTGATTAATAGAGCTCTGTTAAATTCCTTTGGGATGAGTTGATTAATAGAGCTCTGTTAAATTCCTTTGGGATGAGTTGATTAATAGAGCTTTGTTAAATTACTTTGGGATGAGTTGTTCGATGGAGCCCCATTGAACTCCTTTGAGATGAGTTGTTCGATGGAGCCCCATTGAACTCCTTTGGGATGAGTTGAAGTGAGGAACATTCTCCAAACACCAGTGAAATACAGCTGTTCTTTTGGGGGGAAATTAGGGATCATCCAGTGTGTGTTTGTGTGCTGAAGTAGCTCTGGAGCGTACTGTGTGTAATTCAGTGTGTATTTTGTCGGCTGAACTGGGCTTTACTCCGATCATGTTCGACACAATCGTGGCTCGTGAAGGCCGATGTGGGGGTCATGTATGGATCAGAATGGTTACATTACACCCTAATCCACTTAAGTTGTGTGGATGTGTGTGTGTGACACTGGATGTTAAAATAATATTTTCTGAATATTAATTTCCCCAGTTTAGAACCACATGCCTGGTGACTCATTATACAAGAATGAGAGAGAGAGAGGGAGGAAAGGCGAAGGAGAGAGAAAGTTGGAAAAGGTAATGGCTTGGGGCTGATTATATGCTAAGAGATGTCAGGAGAGAGAGAGAGAGAGAGAGAGAGAGAGAGAGAATGGAACAAGCAAAAAAAATAAACAGAGCGGAAAGGAGGAAGAAGGAATAAGAAAGAGAAAAGGGCAGAGAGCAATAGACAGAGAGAGGAAAGGAGAAAGAGGGAGTAAAAAGGAGATATACAGAAGAGGAGAGGAAAGAAACAAAAGAGGAATGAGACACAAAAAGAGAGAAAAAAAATTAGTGAGAGATACAAAGAGAAAGGAAAAGAGAGAGAGATGAAGAAAATAGGAAAGGGGGAAAAGTGGAAAGAAGAAGAAGCGAGAGAGAGAGAGATAGAAGAGAAAAGGGGAAAAGAGGAAAGGAGGACACAGAGACATACAGAGAGATAGAGAGATTTAGAGAAAGAAATAGAGATAGAGAGGGAGAGAGGAAAGCCCAGTACATTGTGTCTCAAAACCATTTGCTTAATGTGCCAAGACTTTTGTTTGAAGTCGTCTCAGTTTGCATACTATGCACGCACACATGTCTACACACACACACACACACACACACACAGTTATGGAATCCCTGAAAACATCTTGGAAGGGTCTGCGTTCCCTCACTCGCATGTTTCCATCCAAAGTTTGGAATAAATATTTGTGTGTTAATGTGTGTGTGTGTGTGTGTGTGTGTATGTGAGTTAGGGAAGGCCAAAGCCGCAGACTTTGTTAGCAATGACTGTGTGTTTTCTTGTTTTGGGGGCATTTGTAAAGTGATGGTTTAGACAGAGCTGTTTTGGACGGAGGGATGATTTCACAGGCCCAAATGAAGGAGTCATATTAAAGTGATACGTAGGCAAAAAAAGTTATTTGACTAATCTGTAGTGCTGTAGTAGAAACCAGAACAGGGTGGGCTTCTTGTTCTGTTAATAATTGTGTCATTTATCATACAGTATCCTTGGAGTTATTCTGTGTCCACTATGAATTATTTTATGTCTACTATGAATTATTCAGTACCTAATATAAATTATTCAGTATGTGCTATGATTTTTTTCAGTAACTACCATTAATTATTCAGTATCCGCTATGAATTATTCAGTACCTAATATGAATTTTTCGGTACCTCTGTATTTTTTAGTAACTACGATGAATTATTCAGTACCTATTGTGAATTATTCAGTATCCACAATTAATTATTTAGAATTCACTATGCGTTGTTGAGTGGAGTTGTAGGTTAAATGATTATTTATTATCATCTGACTAATATAAACTTCTGTTGTTGTAGTAAGTTGTGGACAGATCTTCTTTTCCAGTTGAAGTTGTGCTTACCTGACTAGTCAGTGCTTTATGAAAAGCTAGCATGAGTTAAAATGCCTTAGGGCAAACTCTTATTGTTTCATGCATGTTATTTTAATATCATTTTTGCATGCTGAACTGATCAAGGACTTCATTTCTCTTCTCTGAGGACTGCTGTGAAACTGCTGATATCACAGAGTGATATCTCAAACTCGAATGCTGGAGGAATTGGGGTTTCAGGTAGATTTCCGCTCCAGTTCTGAGTTTTGGCTGAGAGATCACTCACACTGTGACCAAACAGTGCTATTTAGTATGGCGGAGAAAAAAAAGTGACCTAGAGTTGACCCCTAAGGGCTCCCTGCCAAGGCTGAATGAAAGAAGGAAGCTGGTGGAGAAGAAGGAGGGGGGAGAAAGGAGAGAAGAGAGTAGAGGAGGGGAGCATTGTGGATGTTAGTAGAAGTGGAAGAGGGGTAAAGATACAGATATAAGAACAAAGCTTTAGTGAACAAATAATCAAATAAAACCATTAGAAATGTTTATTTGGTGAAAAACAGAAACAAAAAAAACTAAAAATAAAAATAATAATTAAAACATGTCAACAAAAAGAGAATACTCCAGATTTTTGGTGTAATAGCAGAACATGGCTTGACCCTTTCAGTGCTTCATCCTGGGAAGCCTCAGTAAAGCAGCACACACAGATTCTTTAAGGCATTCTGTAGAGATCAGTTAAGGACTGTAGCTTGAGTTAACCCAACAGGGTTGATGTATTAACTCTGTTTGATAGGCAACATGTTTTAAATGAAAAAGAGATTGTCTTAAAATGATTTAACAAATAACATTTCTTTAGAACAAGTGGATCCCTTTGTTCCTTAAGAAGTGGCCACTGGCTTATTTGCGGCCCTGGCTTTTGTGTGCTAAACTGCAGACAAAATCCACCTATGAATAATGAGTGGGTCGAATCACTTACTAATTTGTGAACAAGTTCACAGAGTACTTAGTGTAGTACAAAGAGTTACAAAAGTTTTGGCAAACTCCTCAGTTCAGATGAGTTATAGAACCTGTAGAATTGAGATGCAGAACCTGTAGAGTTGAGTTAAAGATCTGTAGTGTTGAGTTAAAGAACTCGTGTTGAGATACAGAACCTGTAGAGTTGAGTTAAAGATCTGTAGTGTTGAGTTTAAGAACTCGTGTTGACATACAGAACCTGTAGAGTTGAGTTAAAGATCTGTAGTGTTGAGTTAAAGAACGCGTGTTGAGATACAGAACTGTAGTGTTGAGTTAAAGAACTGTAGTGTTGAGATACAGAACTGTAGAGTTGAGTTAAAGATCTGTAGTGTTGAGTTAAAAAACTCGTGTTGAGACACAGAACCTGTAGTGTTGAGTTAAAGAACTGTAGTGTTGAGTTAAAAAACTTGTGTTGAGATACAGAACCTGTAGAGTTGAGTTAAAGATCTGTAGTGTTGAGTTAAAAACCTTGTGTTGAGATACAGAACCTGTAGAGTTGAGTTAAAGATCTGTAGTGTTGAGATACAGTGCCTGTAGTGTTGAGTTAAAGAACTTGTGTTGAGATACAGAACCTGTAGAGTTGAGTTAAAGATCTGTAGTGTTGAGTTAAAGAACGCGTGTTGAGATACAGAACTGTAGTGTTGAGTTAAAGAACTGTAGTGTTGAGATACAGAACTGTAGAGTTGAGTTAAAGATCTGTAGTGTTGAGTTAAAAAACTCGTGTTGAGACACAGAACCTGTAGTGTTGAGTTAAAGAACTGTAGTGTTGAGTTAAAAAACTTGTGTTGAGATACAGAACCTGTAGAGTTGAGTTAAAGATCTGTAGTGTTGAGTTAAAAACCTTGTGTTGAGATACAGAACCTGTAGAGTTGAGTTAAAGATCTGTAGTGTTGAGATACAGTGCCTGTAGTGTTGAGTTAAAGAACTTGTGTTGAGATACAGAACCTGTAGAGTTGAGTTAAAGATCTGTAGTGTTGAGATAAAAAACTTGTGTTGAGATACAGAACCTGTAGAGTTGAGTTAAAGATCTGTAGTGTTGAGATACAGTGCCCGTAGTGTTGAGTTAAAGAACTTGTGTTGAGATACAGAACCTGTAGAGTTGAGTTAAAGATCTGTAGTGTTGAGTTAAAAAACTTGTGTTGAGATACAGAACCTGTAAAGTTGATTTAAAGATCTGTAGTGTTGAGATACAGTGCCTGTAGTGTTGAGTTAAAGAACTCGTGTTGAGATACAGAACCTGTAGAGTTGAGTTAAAGATCTGTAGTGTTGAGATACAGTGCCTGTAGTGTTGAGTTAAAGAACTAGTGTTGAGATACAGAACTTGTAGTGTTGAGTTAAAGAACTGTAGTGTTGAGTTAAAGAACTGTAGTGTTGAGATACAGAACTGTAGAGTTGAGTTAAAGAACTGTAGTGTTGAGTTACAGAACCTGTAGAAATGAGTTAAAGATCTGTAGTGTTGAGTTAAAGAACTGTAGTGTTGAGATACAGAACTGTAGTGTTGAGTTAAAAACTGTAGTGTTGAGATACAGAACTGTAGAGTTGAGTTAAAGAACTATAGTGTTGAGATACAGAACCTGTAGTGTTGAGTTAAAAAACTGTAGTGTTGAGTTAAAGAACTGTAGTGTTGAGATACAGAACTGTAGTGTTGAGTTAAAGAACTGTAGTGTTGAGATACAGAACTGTAGAGTTGAGATACAGAACTGTAGAGTTGAGTTAAAAAAAACTGTAGTGTTGAGATACAGAACTGTAGTGTTGAGTTAAAGAACTGTAGTGTTGAGATACAGAACTGTAGAGTTGAGTTAAAGATCTGTAGTGTTGAGTTAAAAAACTCGTGTTGAGACACAGAACCTGTAGTGTTGAGTTAAAGAACTGTAGTGTTGAGTTAAAAAACTTGTGTTGAGATACAGAACCTGTAGAGTTGAGTTAAAGATCTGTAGTGTTGAGTTAAAAACCTTGTGTTGAGATACAGAACCTGTAGAGTTGAGTTAAAGATATGTAGTGTTGAGATACAGTGCCTGTAGTGTTGAGTTAAAGAACTTGTGTTGAGATACAGAACCTGTAGAGTTGAGTTAAAGATCTGTAGTGTTGAGATAAAAAACTTGTGTTGAGATACAGAACCTGTAGAGTTGAGTTAAAGATCTGTAGTGTTGAGATACAGTGCCTGTAGTGTTGAGTTAAAGAACTTGTGTTGAGATACAGAACCTGTAGAGTTGAGTTAAAGATCTGTAGTGTTGAGTTAAAAAACTTGTGTTGAGATACAGAACCTGTAAAGTTGATTTAAAGATCTGTAGTGTTGAGATACAGTGCCTGTAGTGTTGAGTTAAAGAACTCGTGTTGAGATACAGAACCTGTAGAGTTGAGTTAAAGAACTGTAGTGTTGAGTTAAAAAAACTCGTGTTGAGATACAGAACCTGTAGAGTTGAGTTAAAGATCTGTAGTGTTGAGATACAGTGCCTGTAGTGTTGAGTTAAAGAACTAGTGTTGAGATACAGAACTTGTAGTGTTGAGTTAAAGAACTGTAGTGTTGAGTTAAAGAACTGTAGTGTTGAGATACAGAACTGTAGAGTTGAGTTAAAGAACTGTAGTGTTGAGATACAGAACTGTAGAGTTGAGTTAAAGAACTGTAGTGTTGAGTTACAGAACCTGTAGAAATGAGTTAAAGATCTGTAGTGTTGAGTTAAAGAACTGTAGTGTTGAGATACAGAACTGTAGTGTTGAGTTAAAAACTGTAGTGTTGAGATACAGAACTGTAGAGTTGAGTTAAAGAACTATAGTGTTGAGATACAGAACCTGTAGTGTTGAGTTAAAAAACTGTAGTGTTGAGTTAAAGAACTGTAGTGTTGAGATACAGAACTGTAGTGTTGAGTTAAAGAACTGTAGTGTTGAGATACAGAACTGTAGTGTTGAGTTACAGAACTGTAGTGTTGAGATACAGAACTGTAGTGTTGAGATACAGAACTGTAGAGTTGAGTTAAAAAACTGTAGTGTTGAGATACAGAACTGTAGTGTTGAGTTAAAGAACTGTAGTGTTGAGTTACAGAACCTGTAGAGTTGAGTTAAAGATCTGTAGTGTTGAGTTAAAGAACTGTAGTGTTGAGATACAGAACTGTAGAGTTGAGTTAAAGAACTATAGTGTTGAGATACAGAACTTTAGTGTTACGATACAGAACCTGTAGAGTTGAGTTAAAGAACTGTAGTGTTGAGATACAGAACTGTAGTGTTGAGTTAAAGAACTGTAGTGTTAAGATACAGAACTGTAGTGTTGAGATACAGAACTGTAGTGTTGAGTTAAAGAACTGTAGTGTTTAGATACAGAACTGTAGAGTTGAGATACAGAACTGTAGAGTTGAGTTAAAGAACTGTAGTGTTGAGATACAGAACTGTAGTGTTGAGATACAGAACTGTAGTGTTGAGTTAAAGAACTGTAGTGTTGAGATACAGAACTGTAGTGTTGAGATACAGAACTGTAGTGTTGAGTTAAAGAACTGTAGTGTTGAGATACAGAACTGTAGAGTTGAGATACAGAACTGAAGTGTTGAGATACAGAACTGTAGTGTTGAGTTAAAGAACTGTAGTGTTGAGTTAAAGAACTGTAGTGTTGAGATACAGAACTGTAGAGTTGAGATACAGAACTGTAGTGCATGTAAGTTTGAGAACTTGTAGAGTTGAGTTGTAGAAATGTAGAATTGAATTAAAGAACAAGAGAAAACAAACAGAACAATAGAAAGCGTTATTTATGTTATTCGTTAGTTAGCAGTAATACAGGTGAATGATTTGAGGGAGCTTGCCTCACTCCACTGTTTGTCCCCTGTTTGTCTGGTTGCGAGATGTCAGATGTCAGATTAAAGTTTTCCATTAAAGAATATTCAACAGAGTCGATTAAAGTCACAGTAGAACTGAAGCTTCCTGTCCGAGGCCAGTCAGAGTTCACCAGTCGTAGCATCTTCAGTGTGTGTGGGTATGTGTGTCTGGTCCAGTGTCGAGCCCCAGATGTGCTCCAGCTGTGTCGATGAGAGACCGCAAGCCCAGCTGTCCATGTGTATGTGTGTGTGTGTGTGTGTGTATGGCACTGGCCGCTGGCTGGTGAAACCCACTGCTTATGAGGTGAGAACATGAGGAAACTACTGTCAAACAAGGCCTGGAACCACCGTGTGTGTGTGTGTGTGTGTGTGTGTGTGTGTGTGTGTGTGTGTGTGTGTGTGTGTGGACGCAGTATGTTCTGTACAGCAGGACATTCAGTGAATGTTGTCAGTTACTTGTTGTCAGTACTGAAGCAACAAGGCTAATGTAGCTAACAACCTAAAGAAGCTTATATCCCACCAATTAACATCGACGCAATGAGGCACTTTGTTAATGCTAACTTTTTCACTTTGTTATTGCTAGCTAATGTTTTCATTTTGTTAATGCTAATTTATTTACTTTGTTAATGCTAACTTATTCACTTTGTTAATGCTAACTTATTAAACTTTGTTAATGCTAACATTTTCACTTTGTTAATGCTAACATTTTCACTTTGTTAATGCTAACATTTTCACTTTGTTGAGGCTAACTTATTCACTTTGTTGAGGCTAACTTATTCACTTTGTTAATGCTAACTTATTCACTTTGTTAATGCTAACTTATTCACTTTGTTAATGCTAACTTTTTTACTTTGTTAATGCTAACTTATTCACTTTGTTAATGCTAACTTTTTTACTTTGTTAATGCTAACATTTTCACTTTGTTGAGGCTAACTTATTCACTTTGTTAATGTTAACATTTTTACTTTGTTAATGCTAACTTATTCTCTTTGTTAATGCTAACTTATTCACTTTGTTAATGCTAACTTATTCACTTTGTTAATGCTAACATTTTCACTTTGTTGAGGCTAACTTATTCTCTTTGTTAATGCTAACTTATTCTCTTTGTTAATGCTAACTTATTCACTTTGTTAATGCTAACTTTTTTACTTTGTTAATGCTAACTTATTCACTTTGTTAATGCTAACATTTTTACTTTGTTAATGCTAACCTATTCACTTTGTTAATGTTAACATTTTTACTTTGTTAATGCTAACATTTTCACTTTGTTGAGGCTAACTTATTCTCTTTGTTAATGCTAACTTATTCACTTTGTTAATGCTAACTTATTCACTTTGTTAATGCTAACTTATTCACTTTGTTAATGCTAACATTTTCACTTTGTTGAGGCTAACTTATTCTCTTTGTTAATGCTAACTTATTCTCTTTGTTAATGCTAACTTATTCACTTTGTTAATGCTAACTTATTCACTTTGTTAATGCTAACATTTTCACTTTGTTGAGGCTAACATTCTCTTTGTTAATGCTAACATTTTCACTTTGTTGAGGCTAACTTATTCACGTTGTTGAGGCTATCTTTTTCACTTTGTTATTGCTAGCTAATGTTTTCATTTTGTTAATGCTAACTTATTCACTTTGTTAATGCTAACTTATTCACTTTGTTAATGCTAACTTATTTACTTTGTTAATGCTAACTTTTTTACTTTGTTAATGCTAACTTATTCACTTTGTTAATGCTAACTTATTCACTTTGTTAATGCTAACTTTTTTACTTTGTTAATGCTAACTTATTCACTTTGTTAATGCTAACTTATTCACTTTGTTAATGTTAACATTTTTACTTTGTTAATGCTAACTTATTCACTTTGTTAATGTTAACATTTTTACTTTGTTAATGCTAACATTTTCACTTTGTTGAGGCTAACTTATTCACTTTGTTAATGCTAACTTATTCTCTTTGTTAATGCTAACATTTTCACTTTGTTGAGGCTAACATTTTCACTTTGTTGAGGCTAACATTTTCACTTTGTTAATGCTAACTTATTTACTTTGTTGATGCTAACTTTTTCACATTGTACATGCTAACTTATTCGCTGTGTTAATGCTAAAAGTCTCTTTACCATTATATCTTCAACATTTTACCCAATTTCGAAAATAATGTCAAATTGAATTATTTAGATAAACATTTCAGATGATGTACTTCACTGTAAATGATAGTAAGGGGGAGTAAACGGGGTTATATTTGGAGTCATGTACCCACTGCAAAGTGTTTAGGTAGTAATTAAATTGTTTGTGTGTGATTAAGAGTCAGCTGTGTATGTGTGTGTGTGTGTGTGTGTGTGTGTGTGTGTGTGTGTGTGTATGTGTGTGCGTTGACTTTTGCCCTTTGCCAGTGAACATTTGATTTCTGGTGGGTTTTTGGCGTTAGCTAACGCGCACAGAGCGCTAATCAGATTGAAGCAGTAACAGGATCTGTCTGCAGAGAGATGAGATCATCAGCTCTCAAACAGATTGTCTCCCGCATCGCTTTTTAAAGGCCAAAAAGCCAAAAGAGCAGATACAACATGTTCAGAACCTCTGCTCTCCTTTCCAGCGCTCATGTGCTTCACTGTTATTGGTCAAACCACGTATGACAGTAACTGAAGTACTGCTTCTTGACAACGTCAGTTTTAAAAGTACTGAACAAATAAAAAGAAATTGAATGGAATTGAATGCGTCCCGCTTGGTCCCATTTCCAGAAGGAAACATTGGACTCGGATGTGAAACAAACTCAAGATTTTTATCCTAGAACGGCTGTTTCTCGTTTGTGGTGTGCCGTGTCTGGCTGATAGTGCGGCCTGGAAATGGAAGCCGGCCAGAAACAAATTGTTCTGAGAACTGAACTGAGATTTGTGATTCAGTACTGAAAACCTCCTTATAGGGTTTCCTAGAACAACGACGCTGTGACGGATTTAGAACTCCTCATCTGGTTCAGACTGATTCATATGGTTAGTGATTTAGAACCTATGGTAATGATCCTGGGTAATGACCCTCTTCAGAGTTCCTGATTCAGGCTATTTTACATATGAAATTCTATCTGTGTCTGTCTGTCTATTTGCCTGTTTGTCTATCTGTCTGTCTATCTATCTATACAGCTTTCTATCTGTCTGTCTACATGCACTATATGGACAAAAGTACTGGGACACCTGCTCGTTCAGTGTTTCTTCTGAAATCAAGGGTATTAACAAGAGTCTATCCTGCTGTTGTTGGAGTAACTGTCTCTACTGTCCAGGAAAGGCTTTCTACTAGATTGTGGAGCATTGTTCTGAGGATTTGATTGCATTCAACTTTAGTGAGGTCAAGATGTTGGATGATCACCACCCCACCTCATGTTCAACTCCCCAACTCATCCCAAACGTATTGGATGGGGCACTAACCACCATTCCAGAGAACACAATTATCTAATTTTATCTTTAATTTGATCTATCTGTCTGTCTATATGTCTGTCTTTCTATCATCTTTCTCTTTGTCTGTGTATCCATCTGCAAAAGAAATTACCAGACTACCTTAAACACTGTCCTTTGAGTCAGTAAACTCTACGTTAGCCTTTCTGCTATTGGTTGGTGTGGTGCAACAGATACTGAACTACCACACCATTTGAGATACTAGGGTTTGATTCCCTCGTCTGGGTGACTTTGCTGCACTACACTAATAAGAACCCTTGGGCAAGACTCTGAACACTACATTGGCCCTCCTCTGTAATATGAGTGACCTTGTAAGTTGTTCTGGATAAGAGCGTCTGCTAAATGCCATAAATGTAAATGTTAAAAAGGGTAGAAAGACTAATATTACAAGTTTGCATTCCTTTATTAGCATTGTGACATTACTTTTGTCTACACTGCAGAATTAGATGTATCGCATGATTGAAATGATGACTATTTTGTCTATTAAGTGTTTTTGGAGTCACTAGTATAGCGAAAGTATGCCAGCTAGCTTTGTAGCCTTACCTTATCGAGATAGTACCATCCTCAGTGCTTTAACTTAGTGTTAAGTGAGAAGTGATTTTCATTTTTGATTAAGAAAAGATATTGTTTCCTAAATTAGAAAACAGTTCTCTAATAGAAGCAAAACAAGACTACCTTGAAATCAGATCATGGGTCTTAAAGACTAAAGACTTAAGACTATTTTTTTGCTGTAGCTACTTGATTATCAGAGATTCTAAAGCTGCAAATCAGTTCTCTGGCTCTTGTTCCAGTGATCTTTCCTCTGGTTTGAAGTGGAATATCTGAGCCCCTCTATGATTACAGCTGAGCAGATCTTTCCAGTGAGGCCCTCAGTGTGTATGCGTATGCATCTGGTTGTGGGCGTGGTTGTGTGTGTGAGGATCTGGCTGTGATTAAATAGAGGAATGGTGTCTGGTGTGTTTGGCAAGGTTATAGAGGTGTATCAGCTCTGTTTACTCTAGTAACCTGACCCACAGGACAGACAGACACACAGACAGATGGACAGATGGCTAAAAAGATAGGGAGACAGACAGAGAGACAAGCACATAGATGCCTACAGCTGTGATCAGAAGTTTACATGCACTCATTATGGACAATAATTCATTTCAGTGAATTGATCTGCTCTGAATTGATCTGCTCAGAGGCAGAACAAACGACAACACACATCTTTAAAAGAACAAAACAACGAGATCAAGAAGGGGTTTCTAAAATAACAGGTCTGCTGACACAGACCCAACTTTTAGGCACAGTCCACATACTTTTGATAGGGTTGAGGTCAGGACCTTGTGAATGCCATTCCAAAAGCTTATGGTTAATCTGCTTTATCAACTGTGCAACCAGCTCTGATGTTATGCTGAAGAGTTCTGAGGACAAGGAACCAGAAGTAAAAAAGACCCAGAGCATGATGCTACCACCACCATGTTTAACAGTTGGATATTAATGTTATCCAGACCTTTATGATTTTTTTATTAACATTCATTATGTAGTTTCATTATGGATAACATAGCTTCATTCTGGATAACAGCTTCATTCTGGATAACAGAGCTTCATTCTGGATAACAGCTTTATTCTGGGTAGTAGAGCTTCAATCTGGATAACAGCTTTATTCTGGGTGGTAGAGCTTCATTCTGGATAACAGCTTTATTCTGGGTGGTAGAGCTTCAATCTGGATAACAGCTTTATTCTGGGTGGTAGATCTTAAATCTGGATAACAGAGCTTCAATCTGGATAACAGAGCTTTATTCTGGATAACAGAGCTTTATTTTGAGTGGCAGAGCTTCATTAGGAATAACATAGCTTTATGTTTGGTGGTAGAGCATCATTTTGGATAACAGAGCTTTATTTTGAGTGGCAGAGCTTGTTTAGGAATAACATAGCTTTATGTTTGGTGGTAGAGCATCATTCTGGATAACAGAGCTTTATTCTGGATAACAGAGCTTTATTCTGGAAAATGGGGTTTTATTCTGGATAACGGGGCTTTATTCTGAATAACGGGGCTTTATTCTGGATAACGGGGTTTTATTCTGGATAACGGGGTTTTATTCTGGATGGTAAGGCTTAATTGACATTGTTAAAACTTCATCCTGGTTATAAAGTTCATTACAACAGTTGTTTCATGTTTTACAGCTTCATAGTAATGATTTCTAAGCTGTGTTTTAGAATCATTGAAAACATTGAATCCAGAGTTTTGACCAGTGTGTATTTTCTGTTCCAGCTCAGGCAGCAAATCTTGTGAAACATTTGTTTTTTTCGTTTTGAGCTTGTGTCTGTGTGTGTGTTTCTCCAGAGTATCCTATCTCTCACTGTCACTCCTGTTGTTTCATTCGGTTTCATTGGCCCTGGAGGACTGCGGTCACTCACGGCAACAAACCTTTCTGGGCCAATCAGCTGTCAACGTGGCCGCTGTGTGGTGCACTGTGGTTGGTCGGTTTGTCAAACTGTCAAACAGAGTAATCAAAGCTGACAGTATTTACTGGGCCTTCTGGAACGGTTTCCATTTATCACCCGCCGGTCAGAGAGGCCTGGCTTTCTGACCTCCTCTGTTTGAATTAGAGTAATGGATGTCAAACTTTGGGCTGGATGTTTTTCTGAACTGTTTTAATGAGGTCTATTAGCGGGGCCACAGGGCAAGTGGCTGACCTTTGATCTTCAGGGGGTCAGACGCTTAATGATTCTTGAGTGTTGACACACTCAGTCTTGCGCGATCTTCCACCAGTAGAGTAATATAACATTTTCCCAGCAGAAATGTTTTTGCCATCAATCGAAAACACCCCAAATTATAGAATATGTTCTTCAATATCTGACAATAGATGATGACACTTTAAAAAAAAGCAAGTTGCTAAATTAAAAACTAGTCATTTTCTCATGCGTGTGCAACATATTACCCTAGGCAAACCTATAAGGTAA
The DNA here is from genome assembly GCF_030463535.1 of Salminus brasiliensis. Classification (NCBI taxonomy): domain Eukaryota; kingdom Metazoa; phylum Chordata; class Actinopteri; order Characiformes; family Bryconidae; genus Salminus; species Salminus brasiliensis. The sequence continues at coordinate 28,452,978 of NC_132878.1, forward strand.
ACAGGAAATCACATCATTAAGACCCTTTTTGACCACATGGCCTAAAGAAAAGAGCAAATATTAGTACTTAAAATAAGCAGTTATCCAGAGTTGCACTGGAGCAGTATTTATGGTCATCAGGATAAATCATGTGATCTATGGTCAGTCCATGGTCAGTGCTTACACACTTATACACTTATAGCACTATAAAAAGGTTCTTTATTGACCCGTCTTAACTAACTGTGTTAGTCTAACCTGTGTTAGGTCCCGCTTACTATCATCTACCATTCAGTGTCTTTAATTAACCTTGTGGTTTGTGTTTGCATCCTGCCTCTGCCTTCTGTTTTTGACCATATCAAATTATAAGATCTCAATATTTTGCTTGAGAATCCCCGATACCAAACATATATATATCAGCCCAGCGGGTACATATTGTGGGATAACTGGCCTTTGTTGGACCACTGGTGGCAAAGCTGGCGTCCCATTGGCGGCTGCCACTAGCTGTGCACTGGCTTTTTGCTTGCCGTGTTCCGGGTGGTCCGCAAGCGGTTAAGCTTTTTTTGTCGCTCCGTTTCAACACATACAGTTTACTTTACTTTTCTTTCATGTCTTTTGCCCTTATTCACTCAGCAATCCTTTATTCACTTGTTTCATATTTATATTTTTCCTTTCTAAACTGATTGACATACGTAATGTAACAAAGTCGCTTATATTCAGTAATGCACAAAACATTCTGATTTAGAGTCGCGACTAAGCTTGAAACCGACACAGTAAATATGCTGAAACAATACACATACAATACGCTACAGTAAACAACCGGCTTGCTTGAATCTGAACCATTAAAACCTACATGCTAGTTGGGATCTGGGGTTTACTGCAATGTGAAAGTTTCCCGCTGAAATGATCTGTCAGGAATTCACATCAAATCCACATAATATTTAGTTGGATTTAACATGAATGTTGAAAATTTGTATTTCAACACATGCTTACACACACAAACACGACATACCAACAAAGGCAGCTCTCCTCACTGTGTGTGTGTGTTGGGTGTGTGTTAAGTGTAAAAATCTGGAAAGGTCACTTGTTCCACATTACCTCAATCTATAAGCAGTAGCAACATTGTTTAAACACACACACACACACTTGAAGTATGGTTTTGGCAAGTGTTTGTACGTTTGGATGAGTTTGTACGTCACGTTAACTGACACACTATGGATCGAGTCCAATTTGTTGTCCAATCTTTGTGTGTGTGTGTGTTACACTGATTAGAAAACTCATTTTTCTCTCAGTACAATAACACTTCGGCAGCTCTATCCTAAAGAAGAATCGAGAACATGTCCAAATAAATGAGCGGCTACTGTTAGTATGGACCACACACACACACACATACGTACACACATACACACACAAAGAGCTCCTGAAACTAATTAGTATAATTGAATTTTTGTAAATGAGTGGTTCCTGTTGTAAATTTGCACTCTGGACATATTAATAACAGTGTGTGTGTGTGTGTGTGTGTGTGAATGTCTTTATGGAAATATGGAAAATATGCATGTATCTGATGCTGTTGTGCTTGTACACATAATATCTTATAACACAACACTATTGTGTGGTTGTGAGCTGTGTGCAGTTATAAGCTGTGTGTGGTTGTGAGCTGTGTGCAGTTATGAGCTGTGTGTGGTTGTGAGCTGTGTGCAGTTATAAGCTGTGTGAGGTTGTGAGCTGTGTGCAGTTATGAGCTGTGTGTGGTTGTGAGCTGTGTGCAGTTATGAGCTGTGTGTGGTTGTGAGCTGTGTGCAGTTATAAGCTGTGTGAGGTTGTGAGCTGTGTGCAGTTATGAGCTGTGTGTGGTTGTGAGCTGTGTGTGGTTGTGAGCTGTAGTGCAGTTATAAGCTGTGTATAGTTATAAGCTGTGTGTGGTTGTGAGCTGTGTGCACTTATAAGCTGTGTGTGGTTGTGAGCTGTGTGCAGTTATGAGCTGTGTGTGGTTGTGAGCTGTGTGCAGTTATGAGCTGTGTGTGGTTGTGAGCTGTGTGCAGTTATGAGCTGTGTGTGGTTGTGAGCTGTGTGTGGTTGTGAGCTGTGTGTAGTTATAAGCTGTGTGTGGTTGTGAGCTTTGTGTAGTTATAAACTGTGTGTGGTTGTGAGCTGTAGTGCAGTTATAAGCTGTGTGTAGTTATAAGCTGTGTGTGGTTGTGAGCTGTAGTGCAGTTATAAGCTGTGTGTAGTTATAAGCTGTGTGTGGTTGTGAGCTGTAGTGCAGTTCTAAGCTGTGTGTAGTTAAAAGCTGTGTGTGGTTGTGAGCTGTGTGCAGTTAGAAGCTGTGTGTGGTTGTGAGCTGTATGTAGTTATAAGCTGTGTGTGGTTGTGAGCTGTGTGTAGTTATAAGCTGTGTGTGGTTGTGAGCTGTAGTGCAGAGTGACTCACATGGTTTAATATAAACAGTGGCTGAACTTAGACCTCATTACAGCATCACTGACATCAGTATTAAACACCCCATCTATGGTTATACATGCACCACATTATAATGATTAGAGAGAGAGAGAGAGAGTGTGTGTGTGTGTGTGTGTGTGTGTGTGTGTGTCTGCGCAGTAAGTTATTTTTTTTTTTAACTAATTTGTCACTTATGTCACTGACCATGCTGTGGGTGGTCTAGGACAAAAGAAGAATGCAACCTCTCTCAGGGTTACCGTGAGGGGCAGACACACACACACACACACACACACACACAATGGAAAGAACTGAACTTCCAGGAGAAACTTCAAGAATTCCCAAAATGCGAAGTGTTGGACATTAATATCAATTACACTACATGTCCAAATGTTTGTGGACGTCTCTTCTAATGAATGCATTCAGCTACTTTAAGTTGCACTCATTGCTGACACAGATGTGCAAATACACACACACAGCTTGTCAGCTCCCTGTAGTTAAACATGAATGATATGCCTAATGTCAGGTGTGGCTAGAGGGGTATAAAGCCCTCAAGCATTGAGCTGTGGAGCAGTAGAACTGTGCTCTTTGGAATGATGATGCTCCATCCATTACTTTTGGGGATGAGTTGGGGAGTAAAGTGGGGTGATAACACATCCAGTATCCTGACCTCACTAACGCTCTTATGCAATCAAATTCTCACAGCAATCTAGCAGAAAGCCTTCCCTGGATAGTAGAGGCAGTTACTCCAACAAAAGCAGAATAAATTATTTTTTAATACCATTGATTTCAAAAGAAACAATGAATGAGAAGGTGTCCCAATACTTTTGTCCATATAGGGTATATTAGAATTTATCCATGGTATTCTCTGCATAATTCAGCAGCAAGACCCGTGGGAAAACCAACGAGATGAGAACGAGAGGAAGAACCACTAAGAAAACTGAAACACATTAAAGAAATTTGTCCTGATTCTGATGCTGATTCCAATGCCTATTCTGATTCACATTTTGATGCTGATCTTGTGCTAGTCTAATTCTGATGCTGATTCCAACTTTGAGGCTGATCCTGGTTCTAATTCCATTTCTGATACGTATTATTATAAGTATATAATATATAATGTAATTCTGATTCTGGTTCAGATATATCTTTATCTCTCCACAGCAGTGTAAATCAGATGATCAGGCTTTTAGATGCTGAACCTGTTTTGCATGACCACAAATGTCAGAACAGAACAGATCATGATCTGATGTTCACAGACATGTAAAACAGATCACAGTCAGATGTTCACAGACATCTAGAACAAATTGTGATCAGACATTTACAGACATCTAAAACAGATTGTGATCAGACGTTTACAAACATCTAAAACAGATCAGTCAGATGTTCACAGATGTCTAAAACAGATTGTCATCTGACATTCCCAGACTTCTAGAACAGATTGTGATCAGACATTCCCAGATGTCTAAAACAGATTGTGATCAGACATCCCCAGATGTCTAAAACAGATCATAGTCAGATGTTTACAGACATCTAGAACTGATTGTGATCAGACATTTACAGATGTCTAAAACAGATCACAGTCAGATGTTCACAGACATCTAGAACAGATTGTGATCAGACATTTACAGACGTCTAAAACAGATTGTGATCAGACATTCCCAGACGTCTAAAACATCACAGTCAGATGTTCACAGACATCTAAAACAGATTGTGATTAGACATTCACAGATGTCTAAAACAGATTGTATTTAGACATTAACAGACACTCTGAACTAATTGTGAAAAGTTGTTTCCAGATTTCTAAAACTGATTGTGATCAGATGTTTACACGTCTATCCCATATTACATTCAGATGTCTAGAACAGATTGCGATCAGACATTCCCAGACGTCTGAAACAGATTGCGATCAGACATTCCCAGACGTCTGAGAACAGATTGCGATCAGACATTCCCAGACGTCTGAGAACAGATTGTGATCAGATGTTCTGAAATAGATCACGATCTGTTTCAGACATCTGTGAACATCTGACTGTGATCTGTTTTAGACATTTGTAAAAGATATTCCCAGACGTCTAAAACAGATCACAGTCGGATGTTCACAGATTTCTAAAACAGATCGTGTTCAGACATTCACTGAGGTCTGAAACAGATCGGATGTTTATACGTGTAGGTCTCTCTGATGTTGTATGTTTCCTCTGTCATATAAATTTGCGTTTTGTGAGAAATTATTGCCTCTTCTTTATAGACATGAGAGGTAACAACTGATGTAACTAGGAATGACAGTGGGAGGAGTTTGCATAATTTAGAGTTTTGAGAAAAAGACATTCATAGCTAGTTACTCTGCAGTTACCACACACAGAGAGACACACACAATCAGACACACACACACACAATCAGACATATTCAGCACATTTAGTGAGTGTGTATAGGAACACAATCACTCCAAAGGAATGTTTTTTGGCTGTTAATCAGCGGTGTTTCTCTACACACACACACGTTTACATTGAAGTTTCAGGTTGCGTTGGAGTGTGTGTCTGGTTTTGCTGATTGTTTTGCTGTATATGTTCTATCAACATCTGCATTTAGAGCCAGAAACCACAAAATTGCAGGAAAACACACACACACACACACACACTTCTAACGCCAGACAAACACATGGCCTGATTTGTCTGATTTGACCCTTTAGACTTCGGCCTCCTTAAAGTGATAGTTTGTCACTTAACTCAAATTACCCCAAATGTAGTCAATCAGTGTGCTGTCAATCATCTTGTTAAGCTTTACACTGGAGGCTTATGTAGCTGTAAATGAAAGTAATGGAAGTAACGTGGTTGTCTTAATGTTAAGTATCCCAAGTTCCAATAGTATACCAAGTTGTAGCTATGGCATTACTAGATGGTTGCTATAGTATCTCAAACTAGTTTCTGAGGTTTCCGTGCTAAACACAGTAGCAGTCTGAACTGTGTGTGTACTTCAGTGCTTTCTTTTACCTTTAGTCCTTAACCCTAGTCTGACTTTCTGCCCCACAGAGCAGAGCAGAGAGATGGAGAGAGACAGAGGAGAGAGTCATGCTACGCTCCAAACGTTCAGGTAAACACTAAGTGTGTGTGCGTGTGTGTGTGTGTGTGTGTCTGTTTGTGTTTGTTTTGTATTACTTGTTAGCTATATGAGTCTCAAAGCTTCAGTGCTAATTGGTGGAGTATTAGCTTACATTACTTGTTAGCTACATTAGCCTTGTAGCTCAATTGATAATAGATGGAGTAGGAACTTACACTGCTACATTGGGTTCGATACCCGGGCCCGGCAAGCTATCAATATTGGGCCCTTGAGCAAGGCCCTTTCACCCTCCTTGCTCTCCTGGCGCCGTAGCAATGGCTGCCCACCACTCCGGGCATGTGTGCTCACTGTCCATTGTGTTTGTGTGACTGGTGTGTATGTGTGTGTTCACTGCACGGATGGGATAAATGCGGAAGCCAAATTCCATCTGTCACAAAAATGTCACAAATGGTCAATGTGGTTGTCTTTGTCTTTAACCTTGTAGCGCCAGTGCAGTACTATTTTACTATTTGATTTGTAGCTATAAAATTTGCATGGGCGAAAAAGAGCGCCGAACTGGAAGTGATTTTTAATCCATTGTGAAAAATTGCTCTAAAATATCATTTTAAATTTGAATGTTTAAATGCAAACAGTAGATGGTGCAGCTTTCCTGATTTAAAGGGTCCCCGGTGGTTTCTGGGGTGTTGCTTGGTGGTTGCTGTGGTGTCCCACGTGAGCTTTGCTATTGTGCTAGTATCAAGATGCACAAACAAAGAAGAATAAAATGAATCCAGTTAAAAATTGAGGTGGGGGGGTCTGCAGACAGTTTGTGAAGCCCTGGCTCAGGTGGCCTCTGACACAAAAATGGACAAAAGCATGGACAGAATTCCTGCTTTAACAGTAGTGCTGCTGTTTTTAGCTAAGCGACATACTTTTGTCCATTTTTATTCTAGATATTGTTGTGTGAGTCGTGTGATGTGGTTTGGTAAGATTGTGCCTGGTGTGTGTGTGTGTGTGTGTTGTGTGGTTGCTGTTGCTAGTTTTGCTTTCATGTGGTGTTCAGTACAGAAAAAGACACACCGCACCCATTTATCAGATACAGATATGAACAAAACCGACTTTCTCCCTGTGTATCTTATGTTACTGACTCCACATTCCTGAGCTGTGATTGGCTGCTGGCCCTGGTCTGTAGAAAGATTTGATTGGCAGGTGGTTTTGGCCTTTGTGCTGATTGGCTCACACAGAGAAATCTACAGTTTCAGCACCACACCTGGGTGTGCAATGTGCCAAAGCAAACAAAGATGAAATGCAAAGGATACACACACACACACCTACACACTCATACTATCACACGCACTGATTTGAAGCAGGCAGTAAGTTGACCACAGTAAGTAGATTCTTGAACAGAAGTTTCAATAGTTCAGGTTTCAGTTACTGGGAAATACTTTCAAAGGTGAATCTGCTGTTGGGATATCAGTGAGATCACTCTCACACACATGGATGCCGACTTAGAGGAGCAACATTTTTTTTTAACTTATGTGCTAATCTAATGGTAGACGACTGATTTGGGTTAGGGACATTGATTAGAGCAGGAATTATTTATTTTGTTTGGCATTACGTTGCCTTTTGTAAGGTATTTAGTCAAGGTCATTAGTATTTGGACATATTTATTAGACAAAATGTAGACTTTGAGCTTTAATTTAAGAGGTTTAACAAATATATTACATCAACTGTGTTGGAATTAGATGTTGATACATCTTTCAGAGGCCTAAAATCGAAGTGCCTAAACTAACAATTATAACTAGAAGTGTTATTTTTCAATTCGGATGCAAACATGAAAAAAATGCAAAGCGGGTTTAGTTAAACCCCATTTTGTGCCAGGCAACTTTAGTTACCTAAACCTAATCCTGACCTTTATTTGAACCCCGGTTACCTACACCTAAAGTTAACCTCAGTATCTGGAAACTGATCTTTCTCCACCTTTAGTTTTTCCTTTTTTTGTGAAGACCACCTGTTTGGAATTGAGATCCAGAAAAAATGTCCTCACTTGCACTCTTTGCTCGTGTTGTCCTATTCCTCACATTTGGTCCTCACAGAGATAGTAGTACAAGATCACACACCGCAAAAATTCAAAACAGGAAATATGTAAACAGTGTAAATGAACATCTAATCTAATCTAATGGTGCATCAAAGCACACTTCAGGCTCAGCTGGTATGTGTGTGTGTGTGTGAGAGAGAGTGTGTTTGTGTGTGTCTGCCTGTATGTAATTGAATTAGAACCACAAAAATCAGATAATAACTAAAATTTAGGATCAGTATTAGACTGAGATTTATACTAATGTTCAAAACAAAGATCAGAGCAAAAAGCCTCCGAATCACAACAGCCAGTCAGATTTAGACTCGGAACATGATCAGATTCAGGATCAGACTCAGGGTCAGACTCAAACTCTTAAATAGACCAAACTTAGATCTGGGATGAGAATTAAGATCAGGATCAGAATCAGACTCTAAATACTCTTTTAAGTGTGTGTGTGTGTGTGTGTGTGTGTGTGTGTGTGTGTGTGTGTGTGTGTTTGCGTGCATGGATACTGGAATGCCAGTGGCAGTTGGCACAGTGAACACTGAGGCTGCCAAAGACATTTTTGCCATGCCAAACACACACACACACACACACACACACACACACTCACACACACATCCTGCACAAACACTATCAGTACCAACAAGCAAATCTGTCCTGAATTGCCTTGTACACACACACACACACACACACACACACACACCAGACATACTTTATAGAATGTGATTAGCATTGAAAGATGAAAGTGTTATCTCAGTGCAGCGCTTGTGTGTGTGTGTGTGTGAGAGAGAGAGAGCTTTCTTATCTCACTGTATGAGTATATCAGGTAGCATAGGAAGTGTCTCTGATAAATGAATGAAATGCATCTCTCTCTGAACCACACAAGAGTGAGTGAGCATGAGTGAGAGAGAACTGTATGAATCCAGGGAGAAAGGAAATACTGAAGCATTTGGCCTAAACAGACACTGACTGTTCTGTTATCTTTTTATTTTTTCAGATATTAAGTGTAGGTTCTATTTACAGTTGATAATTACTGGTGTCCATCACTTTTTTTATTTTATTTAGAAAAAAAAAACAAAGATTCTGACTTTATCCCACAAAATTCTAGTTCTAATAACATTAATATCCAGTTAAAGGTTCCTTATAATATCCATATAAAAGTTCTCATAACTATTCAGTATATATATATATATGTGTGTGTGTGTGTGTGTGTGTGCGTGTATGTGTGTGTGTGTCTGTGTGTATAGATTGGATTATATTACTATATATAAGTCTCATATAGTCTCCTATATTCTCCTTTCCCTAATCTCCTAGAGTGCAGGCTCAATTTTGGGTTTAGGTTGTCTAGTGAACACAGGAAATCCCTGGAGCAGCACATCGTTAGGACGTTACTATGGCTGCTTTACCACAACGGCTGTGTATGTATAAGTGTGTACAAGTGTATGTTTGTATGTATGTATGTGTGTATACACGTATGTGTATGAAAGACTCTGTTTGCATGTCTGGTAACTCCTGCTCTATACACAAAGTCTCAGTGCAATGTTTTTCTTATGCATACACAGGCATATTCTAATCAGCATAGAAAGCCAACAGCATGTCATATTCCAAACAGGATGGAAAGACGTAAAGCAGGGAAGGAAGGAAGAAGTTAACATTCACACTGAACTTCAAACACAACCAATTAACCCTTAGAGGTCTGTTATTGCTGGCAATAACAAAAAGCAGGCTATAGTTTGGCTAAGTGTAGAAACTGTGTGGAAAGTGCTGATTACAAACTTTCCCATCATCCCTCATCAATGTCTGTCCATAGAGGACACTATATTTTATTATAATCTAAAATTGACTGATAGTTATTATTGTGTTTACCTGCATCTTATTTTGTAAAAAGAACATCCTTAACATTCTCTATGGCATTAGTGATTTTGTGCCATCAAAAACAAATTGAATACCTGTAAAGAGCAGAAACTGTACTATAGTGAAAGTATAAGTACTGTATCACAATCTAACTCAATTAAAAGAGCAGACACTGTACTACAGTGAAAGTAGGAATACTGTATTACAGTCTAACTCAATTAAAGGAGCAGAAACTGTACTATAGTGAAAGTATGAGTACTGTATCACAATCTAACTCAAAGAGCAGAAACTGTACTATAGTGAAAGTATGAGTACTGTATCACAGTCTAACTCAATTAAAGGAGCAGAAACTGTACTATAGTGAAAGTATGAGTACTATATCACAATCACAGAAACTGTACTATAGTGAAAGTATGAGTACTGTATCACAATCTAACTCAATGAAAAGAGCAGAAACTGTACTATAGTAAAAGTATGAGTACTGTATCACAATCTAACTCAATTAAAGGAGCGGAAACTGTACTATAGTGAAACTATGAGTACTGTATCACAGTCTAGTATACCAATATTGTTTTTTAGTAGTTACAAAACAGATAAATAAAAGAATAACAGACCCAGCATTCAGTAAAACTTATACACTAAAGTTATACAGTGTTTATATGAGCTCCTTTAGAGCAGACTGAGACCAAGAACAAAATGTAGGGATTGATTTAAATTGGAGTGGTCTGTATAATTCAGTTTTACTTTACAATTATATTATATTATAATACTTCTTCTGAAATGCTGTTTTTCTCTGTGCTTTTATGACCAGTATTATATTACCGGTTCTTAATAAACAGGCGGTCTGCACTCATTCATTACAGTTTTAATGTCACATCTATTACTATAATTACTTTAATGTAGGCTAATTTATTGACATTAATTTATTTTTGTACTTTAATGTTGACATGTTTATGACTGTCCATTCATTTTGAAAGTTATTTATGATTGTATTTTAATTATTAATTTTATAAAAGGACTGAACCATAAACACTGTAGTTCTACCAGTCTACAAACACACACACACTCATACAGTACAATGCTAGAATTATCTTTCATGTGTCATTCACTGTGCAGATGTGTGTGTGTGTGTGTGTGTGTGTGTAATATGGTTCTAATGGTATTTGTCTTTGATGCTAATTTGTTCCATTCATTAAACACTCTTAGCATCGGCATTCTCTTTTCTTCTTTCTTTATGATGTAAGCAAGTGTTTACTGCACAAACATGTCAGTACTTCTGTCACATACACACACACATGCAGTCTCACAAAAAAAGAAGAAACACAGGGACAGGCTTGTGTTGTGTTTTTGTTGTGAGTGACTAATTCACTTTAAAGCACTTTAAACAGGTTATATTCTATATAGAACAATTTCCTTTACTAAGTAACTCCTAAAGAAGCACTTTTTAAACACACACACACTCTGTATCATCCAGAAATAATAGTTTGTTGCTTTGTGATAACAGTGGTGCTATTTAGAAAAGAACTTAAAGAACCATTTACAAGAGGCCTTCGTTGTATATAAACAACTATTTAACTAGTTAAGTAGCTAAGCTTGCAGTCTCTGGTCTGATTAACTTCCCCTCATTCAAACAGTCTGCCTAATTCAAAAGCAGGTCAGACTAAAACACTGTGGCTGGGTTACCATATATGGACTGTGTGGACTCGGGGAGTGAATGGTGTGCTTTAAAACTTCAAAGGTGTTTAAATTCTGCATTAAATCCTTGTATTTTTAAAAACATAAAACAAAACCCATCAAAAAATCAAAGTAACATAAATAATCACTGATCCCAGAATCAGTCAATCAGGCCAAGACATTTTCGATATCTGATGTGTGTCTCTTTAGTTTACAACAGGAGATGCTAGACTAACTTTAATAACAAACACTGGACTTAGACTGTCACCAAACTGTTCTATTAATATAATATATTATGATTCTGGGCAGTTCAACAGTAAAGATGGTTTGGAAACTTTTATCAATAATTTATAAATAGTTCTGACCAGAGGAGGATGGGTCGGGTCCCCCTTGTGAGTCTTGGTTCCTCCCAAGGTTTTTTCCTTGCCACTGTCGCCGTTGGCTTGCTCACTGGGGGTCTTTGATCCTTCATGTTTTCTTACATTATTTCTTTTTTTCTGTCTTTTACTAATGACTAATTATGTAAAGCTGCTTTGTGACAACAACAGTTGTAAAAAGCACTATACAAATACATTTGACTTGACTTCTCTGTAAATATGTTCCCAAAAACATTTGTCACTCAGATCTTTATTCTGAGTAACTAGGACCACTTCTGCACACTGTGGTTCAGTTTGAAAGTGGAATAGTACTACATGGAATAGCAGTAATAATGGAACAGTACTATGAAGTGGGATGTTATGTGGATGGTGAAGTAGTTCCAGTTTTAGCTGAAATGTTTAGATAAGTTTTAATGCTGTTAGAGCATATAAATATGTTTTTAAGGGTTTGTAGATGGAGATGAGATTGGTGACAATGTTAGCCAAAAATCTCCCATTGTAAACTAAAGGGGTGCATGTCAGATACCAAACCGATCGACTGCATCTGGGGTCCAGCGATCAATCCTAAAGGTTCCCAAGCAGGGGACGGGAGGATACAGGGCCTACTACTGTTTTTACAATGTGTTCTTGAGCCTACTTGTTAGGCTCAGCTGTGAAACTAAAGAAGCAAACTTGAGACACCAGACATGTTCTGGCCGATCAACTGCATCTGGCCTAAGTCCGAAGAATTGGGTAAATTTGAAGTTGTGTTGCAGAACTGTCGCTTTTTAATGGCTCCAGGAAGGCTCAGACCTGCACTGGCCCCAACCCAGATTTAACACACCTGATCCGGTGGTTAGCTGGTAGATAATCTCCAGGAGTTCCGGGTGTTCCATGAGATGCGGTTTGGCGTAGTAAACCAGGAAAGTGGTTGAAGGGTAAATATATAAAACTAGATTTAAAAAAGAAAAGGGTTAGTTTGGTTTTGTTTGACATTTGAAAAGTGAAGTAGTTCCTTCAGATCGCATAACACACACAAGCAGACAAAACATCTAAACACTCACCAAACCTCTCCAGGCCTGTCAGGGGGAGAATGGGCTTCACTGGAGACATCACACACACACAGCGCTAGACACGCAGCAGACATGTATTATTGTTAGTGTCATCATAACGATCTTGGACATGTATTTACACCACGTTTTGGGGTTTTGACTTTCAGCGAAAATTCCACACGGTTTGTTTCACACACACACATACACGCTTGTGAACCTTTGTCTCTTTGAGAGTGTGTGTGCATCCTGAGAGTGACTCCAAGTTGGGCGTGTGACTCACTCAGGCCTGTCTGGGGGTTTACTGAATCAAAACATTTTCAGCCTTTTTAGTAACAATGTCTATTGAGAAATTTTCATGTTGATGTAAACAAAGGCCAAATATTTACTGTCTGTGCCAACTTAGTGCTGTAGTGCCCCAAATGCTCACCGCAAGAGTGACTCTAGCACAGGCTGTGTACCAAATGACTCTGAGCCTCAAAGCCTCTCTCTCAAATGATTCTGAATTTATCAAAGCCTCCCTCTCAAATTACTCTGAATTTCTCAAAGCCTCCCTCTCAAATGACTCTGAATTTCTCAAAGCCTCCCTCTCAAATTACTCTGAATTTCACAAATCCTTTCTCTCAAATGACTCTGAATTTCTCAAATCCTTTCTCTCAAATTACTCTGAATTTCTCAAAGCCTCCCTCTCAAATTACTCTGAATTTCTCAAAGCCTCCGTCTCAAATTACTCTGAATTTCTCAAATCCTTTCTCTCAAATTACTTTGAATTTCTCAAAGCCTCCCTCTCAAGTTACTCTGAATTTCTCAAAGCCTCCCTCTCAAATTGCTCTGAATTTCTCAAAGCCTCCCTCTCAAATTTCTCTGAATTTCTCAAAGCCTCCGTCTCAAATTACTCTGAATTTCTCAAATCCTTTCTCTCAAATTACTCTGAATTTCTCAAAGCCTCCCTCTCAAGTTACTCTGAATTTCTCAAAGCCTCCCTCTCAAATTGCTCTGAATTTCTCAAAGCCTCCCTCTCAAATTACTCTGAATTTCTCAAAGCCTCCGTCTCAAATTACTTTGAATTTCTCAAATCCTTTCTCTCAAATTACTCTGAATTTCTCAAAGCCTCCCTCTCAAGTTACTCTGAATTTCTCAAAGCCTCCCTCTCAAATTGCTCTGAATTTCTCAAAGCCTCCCTCTCAAATTGCTCTGAATTTCTCAAAGCCTCCCTCTCAAGTTTCTCTGAATATCTCAAAACCTCTCTCTCAAATGACTCTGAATATCTCAAAGCCTCTCTCTCAAATTACTCTGAATTTCTCAAAGCCTCCCTCTCAAGTTTCTCTGAATATCTCAAAGCTTCTCTCTCAAATGACTCTGAATATCTCAAAGCCTCTGTCTCGAATTACTCTGAATATCTCAAATCCTTTCTCTCAAATTACTCTAAATTTCTCAAAGCCTCCCTCTTGAGTCCCGAAATGCTCTCATAAGCCACATCCCAAAAAGTTCGGAATTTCTCACAGCCTTTGACTTGAATCACGATTGCTCAGCACCTATGTTCCGAATTGCTCAGGATTTCTCACAGATCCCGTCTCCAATTGCTCCAGATATCTCATAAGCCCTGTCCCAAGTCTATCAAAATTTCTCACAACCACCACCTATAGCCTATATCCCAAATTGTTCCACATCTCTCACAACTCTAAATTTCTCAGTGGATTGCTCCAAATTTCTTACAGGTCATAGGTTGTCACAACCTTACACATTTGAAAATATAGAGCTATATTAGTATATAGTTTTATATTATATATCATATATGAGTCATTATGTAATCAGCCACTAAAACAGCTTCAGTTTTAATGGGCAGTACATCCTACCTTCCAGATCTTTATCTGCTAATACTCAGCAGTAAGACACTCAGATTGGATACAAAGCTGGCCGAAACCTCTTTTGCTGAATTGTAATTATTGTAAACTACTTTATATAATCTGACAGTAAACTCTACATCACTTCCCAATGAGCATCATAAACATTGCTCTGTGTGTGTGAGTTTGTGTGTATGTATGTGTGTGTGTATGTGTGTGTGTGTGTGTGTGTGTGTAATATCTGGGCAGAAGATCCAGTGTTAATCCTCCTCTGTCCCGATCCTTATTTTCATAAAAAAGCAGTGGATTGCGTGCGAAGGCTTTGGGCCAGTGCTGCACACACAGCACTAATTAACACACACACACACACACACACATATCACAACCAAAAACACACACACTGGCCAACACAAACACAGGGTGACCTCAGAAAGTCTTCCTCAGAAACCGAACCACTTTATGGAGAGACAGAGACAGTGAGTGTGTGTGTGTGTGTGAGAGAGAGAGAGAGAGAGAGAGAGAGAGAGAGAGAGAGAGAGACTAAACTTGAAAACAGCTGATTTCATCAGATTCATTTATTTTCTGTTTGTCACACATTATGAGTTGGCCGTCATTTTTTTTCTGGTGATTTGTTTTGAAGCTCACGTCTGATGTTCAGCCAGTGTGCTCACACATACACACACATACACACACACACACACATACACAACATTGTTTTAAATAGTACTAGTTTATAGTGTTCTGCGCTGGAGTGAGAGAGGTTGAAAGGAAATGTCTGATTTAAAGAGTTTCATGTGAAGATTTTAAAAGCATCACTTATTCTTTTTTTCAAATGGATCTGGCACATCATTAACACACACTGATGGTGGATCATATTTACCCTTTGGCATGTGAGCGTGTGGTCTGTCTCTAATTGAAGTCTGTATGATTACACACTTCATAACTGCCCAACTTGTCATCTTAAACTCTTATTTACCTACCGTATCACAGTCTAACTCCATTAAAAGAGCAGAAACTGTACTATAGTGAAAGTATGATACTGTATCACAATCTAACTCAATTAAAAGAGCAGAAACTGTACTATAGTGAAAGTATGATACTGTATCACAATCTAACTCAATTATAAGAGCAGAAACTGTACTATAGTGAAAGTATGATACTGTATCACAGTCTAACTCAATTAAAAGAGCAGAAACTGTACTATAGTGAAAGTATGATACTGTATCACAGTCTAACTCAATTAAAAGAGCAGAAACTGTACTATAGTGAAAGTATGATACTGTATCACAATCTAACTCCATTAAAAGAGCAGAAACTGTACTATAGTGAAAGTATGAGTACTGTATCACAATCTAACTCAATTAAAAGAGCAGAAACTACTATAGTGAAAGTATGAGTACTGTATCACAATATAACTCAATTAAAAGAGCGGATACTGTACTATAGTGAAAGTATGAGTACTGTATCACAATCTAACTCAATTAAAAGAGCAGAAACTACTATAGTGAAAGTATGAGTACTGTATCACAATATAACTCAATTAAAAGAGCAGAAACTGTACTATAGTGAAAGTATGAGTACTGTATCATAATCTAACTCAATTAAAAGAGCGGAAACTGTACTATAGTGAAAGTATGAATACTGTATCACAGTCTGACTCAATTAAAAGAGCAGAAACTGTACTATAGTGAAAGTATGAGTACTGTATCCCAATCTAACTCAATTAAAAGAGCAGACACTGTACTATAGTGAACGTGTGAGTACTGTAACACAATCTAACTCAATTAAAAGAGCAGAAACTGTACTATAGTGAAAGTAGGAGTACTGCATCACAGTCTAACTCAATTAAAAGAGTAGAAACTGAACTATAGTGAAAGTATGAGTACTGTATCTCAATTAAACTAACTCTCATTAGGGTTGAATATTAATAACACTCTAAATGTAGGTATTGTGATATAAACTGAGGTGTGAGTTACAGTCTCTCATTAGGGTTGAATATTAATAACACTCTAAATGTAGGTATTGTGATATAAACTGAGGTGCGTGTTACAGTCTCTCATTAGGGTTGAATATTAATAACACTCTAAATGTAGGTATTGTGATATAAACTGAAGTGTGAGTTACAGTCTCTCATTAGGGTTGAATATTAATAACACTCTAAATGTAGGTATTGTGATATAAACTGAGGTGTGTGTTACAGTCTCTCATTAGGGTTGAATATTAATAACACTCTAAATGTAGGTATAGTGGTATAAACTGAGGTGTGTTACAGTCTCTCATTAGGGTTATTAATATTAATATACAGTGTGTGCAGAATTATTAGGCAAGTTGTATTTGAGAGGATTCTTTTTATTATTGAACAACAGCTATGTTCTCAATCAACCCAAAAGACTCTTGAGAAAGACTTTGATAAATATCAAAGCTTAATATTTTTGGAAGGATGAGTGGGGTGAATTTTTTTTTTTTTTTTAGATTTTAGATCTTAGGAGGATATCTGTTTGTGCAGGTAACTATTACTGTGCAGAATTATTAGGCAACTTAATAAAAAACAAATATATACCCATCTCACTTGTTTTTTTTCCAGGTAAACCAATATAACACAAAATTTAGAAATAAACATTTCTGACATTCAAAAACAAAACCAAAAACAAATCAGTGACCAATATAGCCACCTTTCTTTACGATGACACTCAGAAGCCTTCCATCCATAGATTTTGTCAGTTGATCTGTTTATGATCAACATTGCATGCAGCAGACACCACAGCCTCCCAGACACTGTTCAGAGAGGTGTACTGTTTTCCCTCCCTGTAGATCTCACATTTCATGAGGGACCACAGGTTCTCTATGGGGTTCAGATCAGGTGAACAAGGGGGCCATGTCATCATTTTTTCTTCTTTTAGACCCTTACTGGCCAGCCACGCTGTGGAGTATTTGGATGCATGTGATGGAGCATTGTCCTTCATGAAAATCATGTTTTTCTTGAACGATACCGACTTCTTTCTGTACCACTACTTGAAGGTGTCTTCCAGAAACTGGCAGTAGGTCTGGGAGTTGAGCTTCACTCCATCCTCAACCCGAAAAGGTCCCACAAGTTCATCTTTGATGATACCAGCCCATACCAGTACCCCACCTCCACCTTGCTGGCGTCTGAGTCGGAGTGGAGCTCTCTGCCCTTTACTGATCCAGCCTCGGGCCCATCCATCTGCCCCATTAAGAGTCACTTGCATTTCATCAGTCCATAAAACCTTCAGTCTTAAGATATTTCTTGGCCCAGTCTTGACGTTTTATCTTATGTTTCTTGTTCAAAGGTGGTGGTTTTTCAGCCTTCCTTACCTTGGCCATGTCCCTGAGTATTGCACACCTTGTGCTTTTTGATACTCCAGTAACGTTGCAGCTCTGAAATATGGCAAAACTGGTGGCAAATGGCATCTTGGCAGCTTCACGCTTGATTTTCCTCAATTCCTGGGCAGTTATTTTGCGCCTTTTTTTTTCCAACACGTTTCTTGCGACCCTGTTGGCTATTTGCCATGAAGCGCTTGATTGTTCGGTGATCACGCTTCAAAAGTTTGGCAATTTCAAGACTGCTGCATCCCTCTGCAAGACATCTCACAATTTTTTACTTTTCAGAGTCTGTCAAATCTCTCTTTTGACCCATTTTGCCATATAGGGTGTTGATGTAATTAGACCACACCCCTTCTCATTACAAAGATGCACATCACCTGATTTACTTGATTGGTAGTTGGCTTTCAAGCCTATAGAGCTTGGAGTAGGACAACATGTATAAAAAGGATGATGTGATCAAAATACTCATTTGCCTAATAATTCTGCACACAGTGTATTATTTTTTCACAAATACACACACATACAATGTCATACATACTTTGCTTCTCTTTCAGAAGAGAATCCACCTGCAGCTGGTAAAAGGAGAGACAGAGAAAAAAAGGGAGGCGAGAGAAGAAAAGGTAACGTAGATCTGTGTGTGTGTGTGTGTGTGTGTGTGTGTGTGTGTGTAGGGGGGTGCATGACTGTGTGCATTTCCGACCGTTATTGATTTTTAAATATAAGTTATGTTAATATTAGGGATGCACTTAAGGCATCAGGATTGACTTAAACATTACTTTATATAATAAAACAAATTAACACATAGATATAAATGTATACTTGCCTTTTGTCATTTAATTGTTTCACACCAACAAATTAAAGTGAAAGGATCGGTTCCATGGATCAGCCTAATTATCCAATACCCGATCCAGCTAATTTTGTTAACATTCATATTGCCCAACATTCATAATGTATTTCCTTTAAGGTCCAATCACAACAGCATTATAGGTTTATGTTCCAGAGTTGTCATAATTTTTTTCACAGATATTTTCTCCTGTCAATCATAAAATAAAGATATTATTAATGGAGAACTGTGAGTTTAAAGTACCTTTTACATCATGTGAATTATAAAAGAAGAAGCGGATCTATCAGTAGCCTGAAAATAAGGACGGATTGAAGTTAAAGGAAAATGGACATTATGGACATTTAAAAAAATCTAATTCAGTGATTTAATGTATCAATTAGAGTTACTACTATATTGTTGATTTTGTAGGGAAGAAGGGTCCCCGTGGCCCTGAGGGACCCCAGGGCCTCCCTGGCCCACCTGGTCCACCCGGACCTCCAGGGCCACCTGGAATCCCAGGATTTCCTGGATACCCAGGCACCAATGCCATGGGACCTTCCGGACCACCCGGACCACCAG
This sequence comes from Salminus brasiliensis, assembly GCF_030463535.1. NCBI lineage: Eukaryota > Metazoa > Chordata > Actinopteri > Characiformes > Bryconidae > Salminus > Salminus brasiliensis. The sequence continues at coordinate 28,472,021 of NC_132878.1, forward strand.
GACCTCCAGGACCTCCCGGACCTCCAGGGCCACAGGGTCCTCCTGGACCTCAGGGACCAGGTAAGGGCCAAATTTTACAGACACTGATGGTATATATCTGATCATGTAAACTGAACATGTGCACCTGGGAGGCAAGGGGGGCACTTGTACTGTACTGGGGAAAGTGGAGGCTCAGTGTTTGGAGCTCTGAGCTATAGATCACTGGATTGAGGAGTATGATCAACTGGAGGATGCAGAACAGCAAACAGCAATTAGGGCCACTCTTATATATGGTACTGAATTCGGATTTGTATCAAATACGCAGCGATGCCACCTTAGTCTGAACAGCCAGATCTGAATTCCTGAGACGTTTCCATCAACCCAGCTCAGTTTCATAATGACTTCACGAACGGGAAAAGGCGTTTTCTATTTCGTAGGACAAGCGATAGAGAGCTAGTCCTCTATTAAGTCTATTAAAAATCAGGTTTTCATCAAAGAGCTTCTTTATGCAGATCAAGTCTCTTTATCCAGTATGTATGTATCTCTGTTCTCTCTGAGTTTGTGTGCCTTTGCTAGCAGCAGGTAAACATCGACACACAGCATCACAGATGTGTAGGATGTGTAGTTATGTCAGAGTGAAATTAAGAAAGTAAGAAAGACATTGGACTTGTGTGTGCATGTGTGTGTGTGTGTGTATTGTTGGTTGTTGAGATTTCTCATTCAGCACATAAATATAAATTGTATAACAAACAAATAAAATAACATTTAAAGAGTGATTTAAAAATACAATTCCAGTAAAGGTAAGGAAAATATTTTAAGGACATAAAATGCTAATGTGTAGATATAGGTTCTTAACTGTTCTTAGACAAAGTAATGCCATAAACAAAAAAAAAATTGATTGAGCCAAAAATATCCAGTGTGTAGTGGCAGCAAATACATGGATACAGGATGTACAGGATGTATGTACGTGCACCCGCCTTCCTCAGGTCATCCATCCAGCTTCTTATCTACCTCTTTCTGGTCAGAGTCGTGTTGAGTCTGGAGCCTGCCTTGAAATCAAATCAATAATATAATACAGTAAATCTTACTATAATATAGTAGTAACTTTACAGACATGCAAATCATATTTTTACATGCAATACGTATTTGTTGCTCATTGTCGGTTTATGTGTGTGTGTGTGTTTGGACAGGTGGAGGTGAAAAGGGCCGGTTCAGAGACACACAGGTATGAGATTCTCTCTGTTTGGATATTCAGTATTGGTGTGTTCTGTGCAGAAAGCACTAGCCCAAGTATTCAGAGCCCATGAAATTTATCAGCATTGTCTAGATTACTGTTGATACTCTTACATTCTGCTTCTGGTTCTGTAATTTATACACAGCTGGATTGTTTAATCTAGTAACTGTGTCAGTTATTTAGTAAGACTTGTGTAGAAAACAATTCTGTGTAGGTTACAGGTGATTCTGTCTTTGTTGATGAACTTCTTGAAACTTTTTTATAGCATAGGCAGTGTAACATAATTATAGTGAGTAAAATGCTCCTTTTAAAGAAAGGGCATGGTTACTGCATTTACTATTGCTATGTGCCCACAACTGACAGTCATCTTTTTATTTCATTTAATTAATAAAATGTCATCAAGGAATCATTAGTTTCCCCAGTGATGCCACAATCATCCTTAAGATATTGGGCCTTCCTTTTCATCATGACTGAAATAAATTATTTAAATCAAGTAATCTTTCATTAAAAATATTTATTTGAGTTGAATAAAACTGATCAACTGCTTGTTACCACATGTTTCTTAGGCTAAATGGGTAAACCGCTTGCACAGGCATCTCTTAGCTGACCTAACAGAATTAGCAGTTAGTGCTCTCCTCCAAGCGTGTTGAGCTCCGGTGGTGTTGCGTTAGCAGCTGTTTGAAAAGATGCAGTGTAGCTTAAGGTATCCCCAAGTCTGTTGAGCATTTGAATTATAAAGTGTGTACCAATGAGTTTGACATACATTATGTGTGTGTGTGTGCTTGCAGCCAGCTGTGGTGCACCTGCAGGGTCAAGAAACGACCATACAGGTGAAAGAAGGTAAGAGTTAACACATGCACATGAACATGGTTTCACACCACATTTTATTTAGTAACATTATTAATAATAGAAGGTAATAATAACAATAATTTTTAATGAATAATAATGTATAAAACCATAATGTAATCTTGTAAACCAATACAGCCATGAGCTTTTTAACACACTGACCTTTTTAACGTCTATGCATACCCTTTCTAAAACTTGACTTAAGCATTCAGAGAGAAGAGAGACAGGTCTACTATTTGCTGAGTATTAATATCAGGGAATACTGTACTGGAAAGAAAATGCGGCATTAAGAAACATATTTAATTTTAAATCATGCTTTTATGAACATCTGTACTTTTTCGGTGTCTGTGTCATGAAATCGCTCATTCTTTAAACAGAATCTTTGACTCAGTTCTTTTGCACTAGTGTAATGTTTCTATCAGCCCTGTAACATATTAGCTAAGCCGGAAGTATTTAAAAATATATTTTTTTACCATACATTTCTCTAAAATTCATTTTATTTTTACACAATGTAATAAATATCTCTTTAAACCTTTTGAACAGGTGATATTTGACTTACAATCCTACATCACTTTGTATCTTAGCTGCCCAGCTCTCTTTATACTGGCACTAGTTTGATTTTCTATTTGCATATTTATGTAGATATTGGATTAAGCAGGTCAGTAGATATAAGTATAGTAGATAGAAACTATATAATAAAGGTAAACAGAAAAAAACAATGCTGTTCCAATTGTTTAAAGTGTACATGCAGAGGTTAGTGGACAAATTTAGCAGAAATATAATCTTAACTCTCTAATCTTAAGACTCTCTGAAGTCTTAAATGATATACTGATAACTGATTTCAATAAAAGCATAAAAGTACACCTTCCAGTAAATTAACCTGAATAATATGATAGCTATTTATAAATAAGAAAGTGAAAGACAATGTTTTGGCAAATGTGGGCATATAAAATTGGCCAGCCTTTTTCTAGACGTTATTACTAAGGGAAATGTGGTTGGTGTGGCACAACAGATAACACCACTACCTGCCACTGAGTTACAACACCATGTGGGAGACCAGGGTTTGATTCCCGGTCTGGGTGACTGTGCTGCGCTACACCAATAAGAGTCCTTGGGCCAGACTCCTAACTCTACATTGGCCCTCCTCTGTGATATGAATAACCTTGTATGTCGCTCTGGATAAGAGCGTCAGCTAAATGCCATAAATGTAAATGTGTAATTATCCCATGTGATTTTACTGTGGTGGGGAATAGGTTTGTTTTCTATTATTTGAATAGATTTTTTTTTATTCGTAAAATATGCAGAAACAGGTTGAATCATTTTGTAATATGTTAACAACAGTGACTGTTACCATCACCATGTAAGATGCAGGAGATAGCTGGTTTAATGGTTTGGTGACTGGTCCAGTAGATGTCTGTGAGTGTGTGTGTGTGTGTGTGTGTGTGTGTGTTGGTGTTAGCGGATGGGTGAGTAGTGACTGATATCTTTTTGTGAGATCTCTCAGAAGGCGTCCTGAAAAACTGGAAGATGATCCTGACTTACCCGCGAGTGTTTAAGATGCACACACGCTCCGGAGAGCTGGAGGTGCTGGTGGACGGAACTTACTTCATCTATAGTCAGGTAGAAGTGAGTACACTCCCTATGCTGTTTCCTGCACACACCCACACACACAAACAACACATTACACTATATACTACTAATATACTCGTTGTAGGACTGAAACCTTGTATCTCCAGTTTAGTTGTTTAGTTCAGTCTCCTAAGGATAGAGCAAATGTTTAGAGACACTGGAGCCCCTATTTTTTATTATTATTATTTATTCTGCCAAAACTTCATGATAAATGGACCAATAGAAATAGTCCAAGATTACTTGGAATAAAATATTTTTACACTGACTTTCATTGAAAGCTAAGAGTCAACTGAGCTGCTCAGGGTTCTCATATGGCACAGGGCATAGCAGATATAGCCTGGTGGTGGTTCTGTTTTGGTCTGCTGAGTTCGTTGTTGAGTTCGGAGTTTTAGTTCCAATATATATACATATAGAGATATACTATTTGAACAAAAGTACTGGGACACCTGCAAATTAATTGTTTTGCTCTAAAACCAAATAGTGCTTCTGTTGGAGTGCTTTAGTCTCTACTGTCCAGAAAAATGTTGACTAATTTTTGGAGCATTGCTGTGAGGATCTGATTACAATTATCAACAAGAGCGTTAGTGAGGTCAGGATGTTGGATGATCATTACCCCACCTCATCCCCAACTCCCCAAACTTTTCCCCAAGTCCCCAACTCATCCCAAAAGTATTGGATTGAGCAACATCCATTGTTCCAGAGAACACAGTTCCACTGCTCCACAGCTCAATGCTGCGGGGCTTACATCCCTCTCGCCTAGCCTGGCATTAGGCATGATGCCAATAGGTTCAGGTTTATCTGCCCCCATAGAGTCCTATTCTACTGGCAATATTTCTCTACAGGCACTAGACAGGCTGTGTGTGTGCATTTGCACATTTGTGTCAGCAATAGGTACAACTTGAAGTAGCTAAATGCATTCATTAGAAGGGGTGTCCACAAACATTTGGACATATAGTGTATTTAGGGATGTATAATACGTTTAGCTTGTTGGCTTTAGGTGTTGTAATGTAGGGTTTAAGCTAAAGGAAGAAAGACATTTTAAAATAGAATGAAAAATGTCCAGGTGAGGTCACAAAGTTACGTTGTAAATGTTTTTTGTAATAGAATGAGGACGTTCTTGGAATGCAGTAAGGATGTCAGACCCAACAAAATAAACGTTCCGATAACATCCTAAAGACGTCATTTTTATAGCTGATTAATTGCCTAATCAGATCATGCAGAACACTGCATTCTGGAAGCATCTGCATTCGTTATGTTTCTTCCCTTTTTTATTTAGGGCTTATCTTTTATTTTTCACCTGTCTGTGTGTGCTAATGCTTTGGGGATATTGATCTTCATCACTGAACTTCATGTTCTTTTCCACACTCTTGTTAAAAAGAACAGGATTAAAGCACACTGGCCCTAAATGTGGTTTAAACCGATGGTGCTGATGAGTGCTGACATCACAACAAGGGAGATCATTCCCAAGCCAGGGGTTTAGGAAGGTGTTCCTTTAGTTTTACAGCTTTGGCAAAAACAATGGCAAAATCTAATCTAAGAGCAGATAACTATTTAATATCATTAATATGAAGTTGTTTGTATTTAAACATGTCGTTTGATTAGCATTGTAGACACATATATGCACACACACAAAATATCAGAAGTATTATGTAATGATATTGATATGTCTGACACACGTTTCTGCATTTTCTGTCTGTGTGTGTGTGTGTATGTTTGCATGTGTTTCTGCATGTGTAGGTGTACTACCTGAACTTCACAGACATAGCAAGCTATGAGGTGATGATTGATAAGGACCCGTTCCTGCGCTGCACGCGGAGTATCGAGACCGGACAGCGCAAGTTTAACACCTGCTACACTGCAGGGGTGTGTCGGCTCCGCGCCAAACAGCGCATCTCCATCCGCATGGTCTACGAGGACACCTCCATCTCCATGAGCAACCACACCACCTTCCTCGGCAGCATCCGTCTGGGGGAGGCCCCGCCCACTGGACACACCTGAGCTATTGAGCTCAGGTTTCAATGTCTGCTAGACACAGCTGAGCTAATCAGCTAATACATTTCACTAACAGGACACCTGAGCCAATCAGCTCATAGACTTTAGGACACACCCGAGCCATTGAGCCCAGAGACCATGCCCACATTGCACACCTGACCCAGTTAGCTCACACCCACATGACATACCTGAGGTATTAATCGCATAGACCACGCCCACCGGACAGAACTGAGCCCTTAAGCTCACAGACCATGCCCACCGGACAGACCTGAGCCATTAAAGCTCACAGACTATGCCTACAGGACACAACTGACCTAATTATCTCACGAACACTGGACAAACCTGAGCCGTTAAGCTCATAGACCACTACCCACCGGACACACCTGAGCCATTAAGCTCATACACCCTGCCCAAATAACACACCTGAACCATTAATCTAACAGATCACATCCACAGGACAAGGCTGAGTCAGTCTGCTCAGAGGCCACATCTACGACACACCTGACTCAATCAGCTCACTGACCACACCCTCAAGGAGACACCTGAGCCATCAGGCTCACTGACTACGCCCACCAGACAAGGCTGAGCCAGCTTGCTCAGAGGCCACACCGAAGACACACTTGTGCCGATCAGAGGACGCAATGACCTAGTCAAATCCCAGACCACATCTTTGTGATAGACATGAGTCACCTCATTGACCACACCTTCTGAACACTTTCTTAAGGTGACCACCTGAGGACATTCCTGAGCCAATGAGCTCTGACCACTGACCATGGCTACAGGAAACACCTACTAGCTGATGCCCACAGGGCACTCCTAAGCCAGTCAGCTCACGGACCAAACTTTCAGGATGCACTGGAGCCAGTAAGCTCAAAGATCATGGCCAGGGGACACACCTGAACCAACCTGTCAGACTTCAGCTTCCCCCAACACACACCCAAGTCAGTCAGTTTGCAAAATGTCTGTCATTATACCAATGTTTCACTTCCACTGCATTAATTCATGTAGACCCATTTCGACTGGGTTCCTTTTGTAAAGCTTGTCCAATGGTAGCTACGTAAGAACACATTTATCGAAAGTGCAGACTGCAAACGTTCAGTCCAGACCACATTAGTAGAATATTTTACATGGATTTCAACATCTGTAACAGTTGCAGTTTTTGTGAGTTCGTCCTTTTTGCCAAAAACAGACAGGAAACGTGGAAATTGCGTGCTTGAATTTTTTACAGAATGTAAATTGAATGTAACATTATTATGTAATATATGTAATTATTATGTAATTATGTAATAGCATTTACATAAAATAGCGAGTCGTCTTTGGGCTAACGTACCTCCAGAAAGAGAAGACAGCATCAAGCTCTAATATGACACTACTGACTCATCCCTGACCAGTCACAGCTTGCCATCAACACTCACATGATCCATGTCATCCTATCAGATCCACCCATTTTCTGTTCTGTAATTAGGCTGGGACGAACTGGCGATGTTAGTAGTTTTATTATTAGTAGAATACAATATTATTTTGTGTCTAGATAGCTTTACTGTTAATGCCTATGAAGCCGTCCGGCTGCAGAAATGATGAAATGCAGATTGTAAAGGATAAAAGGCCGTTTGATGTGTTTTCATACTAAACTAATTTACATATTCTAATATAAACACTAATATCAGATACTGGAATATTTGAACAAGATTTCAAATAGACCTACACACTTTTTTTTTGAACATTCTACAAATGGAGGTATGTAATAACTAAACGCCCCAACCCTTGCTCTCTATTACTAAACACTTTTCTCTGCTCTCCTACTCGTGAGGAAAACCACCCCACCAACACCTCAGCTCCTCCTTCTAGTTCAATGGATGCTCACGTATGATCTCTACTTGGCAAAAAAGGGGGCCACCCTGAACTCCAGCCCAAGTTTCTCGAGTTCCCCTTGCTTGCCTCAACCAAGCAGGCGTGTTCATTCCGCACTATGCAAATACTCTTGTATTGCTGTTGGCTCAAACGAACCCTTGAGGCTCTGTCTCCTGCTTCACAAACTACAGGTCAGCACAGTGACTGGACAAGTTACAGCCTCTCTAAGTCTCTAAGTTCTGCAGTGTGTGGACTCAGCAATGAGGAGAGAGGTTTAGGACACAGATAATGATTGTAAGACTCACACTGAACACACACACACACATGCACACACCACCTCTACATTTAGCACTAAAACCATAACTGTATTTTTGCTGTTGTAAAGTGATTCTCATTAGGTGAAAAATCTTATTTACATTTTACAAATGTAGCTAAGATGTGTCTGTTGTGAACAAGTAACAGAAACCACCGATTAGCATCATGCTTACTGCTAAATACCTAGTAACAACCCCTCCATTTTGCTGTGCTGCTTTTAACAGACCCTTATCCACTTGCTCTTACCATTTTCCCTTAAGGGAAACACTGATGCCACCTTAAGGGTTACATCTGCTCTCAAAAGGACAAGGCGTTCGACTTCAGCGGGAGAATTTGCCTAGAAAAACAGACAAGAAATAGTCTGGGGCTTGAAATGTATAGAATGCAAGACGAATGTAAACATAATTCATTAAGTATTAAGTATTTTGTGAGCATTTACAGAATATAGCAAGAGCCTTCTATGGTCTTGACTAGATTTTTCTTGCTGTAATGACACTACTGACTCAACATTGACAAATCACATTTCCCTTTTCAAACGCAAAAGCGGTGGACAAAACTAAGTCAAAGCAGCAAAACTTAAAGTGTTAAAATGTTGAATAAAAAAAAATCATATTAAGTTTGCTAAACTTTACACTGCAAACATCTCTATTTGTAATGTGACACTGATACAGCGGCCTTACTCCTTACTACTTAGTTAGCAAGCTAACAGACACATGGCCAACAAACACACAAAATAGCGATACTCTGCAGTTTTACACCAAAGCTTACAGCCAGACACCGCAGTTATTCAGGGCTTTAATGTACGTTCTGTTCAAACCTCTTACAAAACGCTTCACATTGCAAAGTTTGCATGGCTAGCTGATTAGCTCACACCGAGGCTTGCCTGGCCAAGGGCATGGGTGTTTCAGTCAGTGTGTCACACAATGTCAGAAACTACATAAGCAACCTAATAGAGATTACTGAACAACTTCACACAGTCCGACGCGAGGGTGTGACGGTTTAGACCATGCTAATTGATGGGGTACTTGTTAGCAACATTAGACTTGTAGCTTCTATGCAAAACAAAAAACTAAAGAAAAGGCCTAACATGACGTGGTGACTATCGCTTTAAATTCCAGGCTTATACATGGCTATACATTCAAGTTCAGTCCATGTACTGCAAATATGAAGCAGAAATGCGTGTAAACATTTCTGAGCTATGTGGTTTCCCTATGCTTTTTCGACACGCTTGTCATCATGTGTTGTTTCTTTGCGGTGACAGTGTGTGTGTGTGGGTTTGTGTGGGTTTGTTTGGGTTTGCGTTGCAGCCGTTTATGCTCTGGCTGTTCCGCCTGCCTGCCGTTAGTAAACACAAACTGATTCAGAAGCATTTTCGTAATTAGGAGTGGTTCTTCCCAGAGTATACAGATCTCGGTCTTGGTTCGTTTTTTGCTTCCGCTAACACACTTCACCCCTCATCATCAAACATTTGGATCCTTCTCACTTCTCGAACGCAATGTATCTAATATTTCTCATTATGAGATTGCTGTAAGAATATTTCTGGATTATTTAAAAAGCCTATATTTATTTCCCTGAGGTCCATTTACAGCCTTTCTGTGAGTTTATGAAGCAAAAACAGTCCATTATTTTTTACACGACCAATTTTAAACCTCTTTTTATTCATTAAAGTTAAAAAGACCGATGTATATGTAAATGAGTTCTGTTCTGATTGGCGGCCTTCTATTCTAGGCTGAAACACTCCTTATAACTTAAGTGTGAGATGGGGCTGAACTGCTGTTGGCTTATTTCTAACATTCTTTCTTGGAAATGATTAAATTATAAAACGATCAAACAAAATATCCTGTAAATGTGGTAAAAACAATGTAAGTCCAAAATTACCTGTTTCCAATCACCACTGTCTAGAAACACACTGTGTTCAGTGGACCAACAGAAATGTGATTTTAGAGAAAACAAGGTTTTTGATATCAGTACATCAGAACATTAGTAACATTTTCAGCAGTGATGTCATTGGTCTATCCTAGCTGATACATGCACTGATCATGTGATAAATTGACCAGCTGCCCATTGGCCACGCAAACACAAACAAATCAGTAGTTGTGATTGTTTTGAGCTGAGGATAATCTGAAGGCACCATGACCCACGGCCAGTCTGCGCACCTGGGCCAGGTAAACAGCAGGGGTTTGACTAGGCAGAGAGTCAGAGTTATGTCTATCATGTTCATGTTTTCATTTTCTCTGCCTCCTACAATTGCTGAACTACAACAATATAAGGTTACTTTGGGGTTTTCTGCAAACCATAAACACGGCAGTTGTGTGTAAGGAGACTGCTTGATAGTTTTTCTATGAACAATTTTTTTTGGGGGGGGGTTGTTAAAAACAACAAAACAGAGGGTCTGCATACTATTTCCACTAGAGGACGCTGTGAGAGCTGCAAATGTGGCAGGGACAGTGCCTGGCAAACTTTAAAACGTCAGTGATTCTATATAGAACCACCTGGATATTTAACGTAAAGAAACACCTGGATACTTAAATGGTTATTTTATTGTTTAAGGGCCTCCAGTGGTAATGTGTTAGCGGCAGATTGTTAATGATGAGGTGAAGCATTGTGCCATTGGGGGAGGACTGGAAATGACTAAACTGAGAAATAAATGTTAGTAATGGCGCTTCAGTAGAATTTGACTACACTGAATCTCTAACAGAAAAACAATCTGTGTTAAATTAACTCGAAAACAATTACTAACATGTTTAAGTTAAACTTTTTTGATAATTGTTTTCTGTAATTTACCTGGCTCAGGTGTATCAGAAGCTGAAACTGTTGATTTGTTTTGCCATAGCGAACCATAAACACTTTCAGTTCAAACTGGTTAACATGATTATTTGTGCAGTGAAAGTTATTGTATGACAGATGGAGATGATGTGTGTGTGTGTTGTGCGGTGTTGTCTGTAAATGAGGTGTGTGTGATATTTCACTAATTCTTCCTGAAAATAATGTACATTTGTATACGAGAACTGTAAATATGTAGATACAAATACAACTGTTCTCTTTTTCTCAACTTTTGTAAAATGACATCGTTTTTATATTAAAATTTCTACCCAAAACTGCTTGTTTCTGTGTGCATATGTATTGTTCTTTAATGACATTATGTATGTATATTATGTATTATGTATATATGTATATATGTGGAAGCAGGTGGTCAAAAACCCTTGATTGACTGCAAAGGATCTGCTGCAGGATTTGGTGGCAGCAGGCACTGGGGTTTTATGTTGCACAGTAAGATACATACAAAACAAGTCAGAAAGAGCACAAGTCAGCTCCAATCTGCTCAAAACCCCAGATACAAGCCTCAGAAGTTTGGGCCTGTGGATCAGCTGTATGTCTGGAGGAGGAAGAATGA